>NC_091154.1:30403350-30418275 GCF_040958095.1 Procambarus clarkii | reverse complement strand
TGGGACCCCGTTCCCCTTGTCATCCACCACCTGGGACCCGTTCCCCTTGTCATCCACCACCTGGGACCCGTTCCCCTTGTCATCCACCACCTGGGGACCCGTTCCCCTTGTCATCCACCACCTGGGACCCGTTCCCCTTGTCATCCACCACCTGGGACCCGTTCCCCTTGTCATCCACCACCTGGGACCCGTTCCCCTTGTCATCCACCACCTGGGACCCGTTCCCCTTGTCATCCACCACCTGGGACCCGTTCCCCTTGTCATCCACCACCTGGGACCCGTTCCCCTTGTCATCCACCACCTGGGACCCGTTCCCCTTGTCATCCACCACCTGGGACCCGTTCCCCTTGTCATCCACCACCTGGGACCCGTTCCCCTTGTCATCCACCACCTGGGACCCGTTCCCCTTGCCATCCACCACCTGGGACCCGTTCCCCTTGTCATCCACCACCTGGGGACCCGTTCCCCTTGCCATCCACCATCTGGGACCCGTTCCCCTTGTCATCCACCACCTGGGGACCCGTTCCCCTTGTCATCCACCACCTGGGGACCCGTTCCCCTTGTCATCCACCACCTGGGGACCCGTTCCCCTTGTCATCCACCACCTGGGGACCCGTTCCCCTTGTCATCCACCACCTGGGACCCGTTCCCCTTGTCATCCACCACCTGGGGACCCGTTCCCCTTGTCATCTACCACCTGGGGACCCGTTCCCCTTGCCATCCCAACCCGTTCTCGCAAATTTAATAAGTCAATATTGACTTATTAGTTGCGTGCATAGGTGACATACTAAACATAATAGTTTCCCTTGAAAAGCTTCATAGAAAACACCGACCTTACCTAACCTACTTAGTATGTTAAAATAAGCATCTTATAGCTTCGTAATTACAATTGTTACTTAACCTATTATAGGTATAGGTTAGGTAATAATTGTAATTACGAAGCAATAAGATGCTTATCTTAACATACTAAGTAGGTTAGGTAAGGTCGGTGTTTTCTATGAAGCTTTTCAAGGGAAACTATTATGTTAAGTATGTCACCTATGCATATATTTAATAAGTCAATATTGACTTATTAAATTTGCGAGAACGGGTTGTGCCATCCACCATCTGGGACCCGTTCCCCTTGTCATCCACCATCTGGGACCCGTTCCCCTTGTCATCCACCACCTGGGACCCGTTCCCCTTGTCATCCACCACCTGGGATCCGTTCCCCTTGTCATCCACCACCTGGGACCCGTTCCCCTTGCCGTCCCCCAGAGCCGTGGGCGCCCTGAGACCCTGACCCACTAACGCCCACCTGTGACACACACACACACCTCCCCTGGGGACAGGGGCTCGAGGCGGGGCGGAGACAGACCAATTACCAAGGTGCAGGTCGCCACGAGGTGCACAAGATTGGTGTGAGAAGGCCGCGTGGCCGCTCCCACACATCCGGATGTGGGTTGATAGGTTGAGACGCGTGCACAAGGTGAGGCAAGAGTGTTGGTGCACTGGTAGGTGTGTGTGTGGGTGTGTGTGTACTGGTGTGTGTGGGTGTGTGTGTACTGGTGTGTGTGGGTGTGTGTGTGGGTGTGTGTGTGGGTGTGTGTGTGGGTGTGTGTCTGGGTACTGGTGTGTGGGTGTGTGTCTGGGTACTGGTGTGTGGGTGTGTGTCTGGGTACTGGTGTGTGGGTGTGTGTCTGGGTACTGGTGTGTGGGTGTGTGTCTGGGTACTGGTGTGTGGGTGTGTGTCTGGGTACTGGTGTGTGGGTGTGTGTCTGGGTACTGGTGTGTGGGTGTGTGTCTGGGTACTGGTGTGTGGGTGTGTGTCTGGGTACTGGTGTGTGGGTGTGTGTCTGGGTACTGGTGTGTGGGTGTGTGTCTGGGTACTGGTGTGTGGGTGTGTGTCTGGGTACTGGTGTGTGGGTGTGTGTCTGGGTACTGGTGTGTGGGTGTGTGTCTGGGTACTGGTGTGTGGGTGTGTGTCTGGGTACTGGTGTGTGTGTGTGGGTACTGGTGTGTGGATGTGTGTACTCACTTATTTGTGCTTGCAGGATCGAGCATTGACTCTTGGATCCCGCCTTTCCAGCCATCGGTTATTTACAGCAATGACTCCGGTCCTATTTCCCTATCATACCTAGTTTTAAAACTAAGAGTAGAGTTTGCTTCCACAACCTGCTCCTTAAGTGCATTCCATTTTTTCCACTACTCTCACGCTAAAAGAATACTTCCTACCATCTCTATGACTCATCTAAGTTTCCAGCTTCCACCCATGTCCCCTCGTTCTGTTGCTATTACGTGTGAACATTTCATCTATTTCCACTTTATCAATTCCCCTGAGTATTTTATACGTTCCTATCATATCCCCCACCCTCTCCCTTCTTTTTTCTACTGTCGTAAGGTTCAGTTCCTTCAGGCGCTCTTCATATCCCATCCTTCGTAACTCTGGGACAAGCCTCGTCGCAAACTCATGAGCCTTTTCCAGTTTCCTTATGTGTTTTTTCAGGTGGGGACTCCATGATGGCGCGGCATACTCTAAGACTGGCCTCACGTAAGCAGTGTAAAGCGCCCTAAAAGCCTCCTCACTTAGGTTTCTGAATGATGCTATAACTTTTGCCAGTGTAGAGTACGCTGCTGTCGTTATCCTATTTATATGCGCCTCAGGAGTTAGATTAGGTGTCACATCCACTCCCAGGTCTCTTTCTCGAATCGTTAGAGGTAGGTGCTTCCCCTTCATTGTGTACTGTCCTTTTGGTCTCCTATCACCTGATCCCACTTCCATAACATTACATTTACTCGCGTTGAACTCCAGTAGCCATTTCTCTGGCCATCTCTGCAATCTGTCCAGGTCCTCTTGGAGGATCCTACAATCCTCGTCTGTCACAACTCTTCTCATCAACTTTGTGTCATCCGCGAACATTGACATGTAGGATTCTACTCCTGTAAAATATCATTAACGTAAATTAGAAATAGAATTGGTCCCAGCACCGATCCTTGAGGTACACCACTCGTTACTGTTCGCCAGTCCGACTTCTTGCCCTTTTCCATTACTCTCTGGCTCCTTCCTGTTAGGCAGTAACATTCTGTTCCTTAGCCCTTTGTAACTTTCTGTTTCTAAACCCTTTGTTTACACCTGATCCCATTGTTCAATCCATTTGTATTCACCTGATCCACTATTAGTATAAAATATAATGTTCTGTACTGTAACACGTGTAACACACACGCACACACACAGCACCGCTCCTGTGCCAGGTAAGTCCACTACGGGCTCACCATAGCCCGTGCTACTTGTCCCGCTCCTGTGCCAGGTAAGTTACGGGCTCACCATAGCCCGTGCTACTTGTCCCGCTCCTGTGCCAGGTAAGTCCACTACGGGCTCACCATAGCCCGTGCTACTTGCACCGCTCCTGTGCCAGGTAAGTCCACTACGGGCTCACCATAGCCCGTGCTACTTGTCCCGCTCCTGTGCCAGGTAAGTCCACTACGGGCTCACCATAGCCCGTGCTACTTGTCCCGCTCCTGTGCCAGGTAAGTTACGGGCTCACCATAGCCCGTGCTACTTGTCCCGCTCCTGTGCCAGGTAAGTCCACTACGGGCTCACCATAGCCCGTGCTACTTGCACCGCTCCTGTGCCAGGTAAGTCCACTACGGGCTCACCATAGCCCGTGCTACTTGCCCCGCTCCTGTGCCAGGTAAGTTACGGGCTCACCATAGCCCGTGCTACTTGGAACTTGTTCCGAGTAGCTGAATCTATAACAACAAACTGTAACATCACTTGAGAATGAACCATGTAGGTTGGAAGCCTCTTGCGATTATACAATAAGTGTAATACATTCTTTAGTTATTCAATTCTTTTTCTTCACCTTGAAAACGAACATGACTTTGATGAACTCCTCTTCCAGCTGAACCCTGATGCAAGAGCACTAGTAAGAGCTGGAAGCTGCCACCACGGTGCTGGAAGCTGCCACCACGGTGCTGGAAGCTGCCACCACGGTGCTGGAAGCTGCCACCACGGTGCTGGAAGCTGCCACCACGGTGCTGGAAGCTGCCACCACGGTGCTGGAAGCTGCCACCACGGTGCTGGAAGCTGCCACCACGGTGCTGGAAGCTGCCACCACGGTGCTGGAAGCTGCCACCACGGTGCTGGAAGCTGCCACCACGGTGCTGGAAGCTGCCACCACGGTGCTGGAAGCTGCCACCACGGTGCTGGAAGCTGCCACCACGGTGCTGGAAGCTGCCACCACGGTGCTGGAAGCTGCCACCACGGTGCTGGAAGCTGCCACCACGGTGCTGGAAGCTGCCACCACGGTGCTGGAAGCTGCCACCTCCGAGTGCTCGTGTGCAGCCACTGAAACAACCTGCATTAGGGGGTAAATTTGTGTTACATTTACCTGGAAGAAGTGAGTGTGTTTCTTCAGGAAATGGCAGGCTTTTAATAGCTGTGTTAAGACTGCGCCGTCACGCACGGACAGGAAGACCTGCCTGACTACTGCCACACTAAAGCCGCCAGTGAAGGACAGGCACAAGGGCGCCTCGCCACAGGAGTCAACAATTGTTCTCGTGATGTTCACAAGTAAAACTGGTGAGGTAAGCTACTACACGGAAATGCTCTCGTGAGTAAGTGTGGCAGACTTGTTTTGACGTGAGTACTCTGCCAGCACCCCTCCCACACACATACACAGACACACATATTATATACCACACATGTCAGACCAATCCTGGAGTATGCGGCACCAGCATGGAATCCATATCTAGTCAAGCATAAGACTAAAATGGAAAAGGTTCAAAGGTTTGCCACCAGACTAGTACCCGAGCTGAGAGGTATGAGCTACGAGGAGAGACTACGGGAATTAAACCTCACTTCGTTGGAAGACAGAAGAGTTCGGGGGGACATGATCACCACATTCAAGATCCTCAAGGGAATCGACAGGGTTGATAAAGACAGTCTATTTAACACAAGGGGAACACGCACAAGGGGACTTAGGTGGAAACTGAGTGCCCAAATGAGCCACAGAGATATTAGAAATAACTTTTTTAGTGTCAGAGTGGTTGACAAATGGAATGCATTAGGAAGTGATGTGGTGGAGGCTGACTCCATACACAGTTTCAAGTGTAGATATGATAGAGCCCAATAGGCTCAGGAATCTGTACACCTGTTGATTGACGGTTGAGAGGCGGGACCAAAGAGCCAGAGCTCAACCCCCGCAAGCACAACTAGGTGAGTACACACACACACACACACACACACACACACACACACACACACACACACACACACACACACACACACACACACACACACACACACACACAAACAGTCAGCTTTCAAAACTCGCAAAGTCTCACATGGTCACAACCTTCGTTAGCTGTACACCTGTTTTGTAACGTCCTCATCCACCTTTACTTTCAACAGGGAACACCGCTTCTGTGTCAGGTAAAGTCCACTACGGGCTCACCATAGCCCGTGCTATAGCTGAATCACCATAGCTGAATCAATAACAACAACAGGAAAAGTGTTACTATGACACATCACTTCCCCTTAATCCCCCCCCCCCCCCCCATCTTCTCACACCACTCCCCCTCACCCATGCCCACCCCCGCACACCCCCTCATCACCTGCACCTCACCTCACCGCTCCAACCTTATGTGGTGTAAAGGAGGAATGTATATCACTACTGACGGGAGACATCTCCCGTCACGCAGGGTGCAGTCGCACCTCCACAGATCTCCAGTATCAGCTCTTGATACTGGTGATGGCTCAAAAGGGCCACCACTTACGAGCTATTCATGCCCGTGTCACCTTTTGGGTGGCTTAATCTTCATCAATCGGAATGTATATGCTTGTCTCAGAATGTTCGGTAATATGTTTATTGCTTGTGATGTGTGTCTATGTATGTATTAACACGATGTACTGAACGGGTGAGAATAACTTGAGCTACTTCATCCCTTTGTGTGTATTTTACCTCAATAAACTTATTTCAATTTCAATTTCAACCTTATGTGAAGCATCTCTCGTTATTCTGTAATGTCCTGAAGAAACCGAAGTGCCTGTAAGATACTTGTCCAAGTACTTCACAGGTGTGTCTCTTCTATGTCTTAAATGCTACAGAATACTACAGCAAGAGTGCTTTCAGGCGGCCCCAATAGTTCAAATGCTTTACTGATTATAAGACCAGAATTGTCGTGACCTTTACTTGAATGTAAATCAGGTTATGGGCTACAGAAAATAATATGGTATTTAACGAAGATAAGTTCCAGCTCATGCGCTATGGGGAAAAATGAAAATATAAAAGCAGAAACCACGTACAAAACTCAGGCAAATCATAACATTGAACGTAAAAGGCAATGTAAAGGATCTGGGTGTACTCATGTCGGAAGACCTTACCTTTAAAGAACACAATAAAATAACCATCACAACTGCAAGAAAAATGACAGGTCGGATAACAAGAACCTTTCAAACAAGAGATGCTATACCAGTGATGATACTCTTCAAGACGCTATGCTCTCTAGAGTGGAGTACTGCTGTACAATGACAGCCCCTTTCAAAGCGGGAAAAGTTGCTGACTTGTAGAGCGTGCAGAGATCCTTTACTGCTAGAATCCACTCGGTAAAACATCTAAACTATTGGGACCGACTAAAGAGCCTAAATCTATAAGTGCCATCACCGGAGTGCCATTCCCGGGCGGAAGGTTCTTCATCGTCTCGGGTAGATGGCCAAGCCTACAAGTACTTAGAGTAGTGCTGTCTAACCGTTAAGTCGTCTGATATCACCATGGTCGACCCCTCACAGTGTTCAAGAGAGAACTGGATAGGCACCTCCAAAGGATACCTGATCAACCAGGCTGTGACTCATATGTCAGGCTGCGAGCAGCCGCGTCCAACAGCCTGGTTGACCAGTCTTGCAACGAGGAGGCCTGGTCGACGACCGGGCCGCGGGGACGCTAAGCCCCGGAAGCACCTCAAGGCAAGGTCTGGAGGCTTTGCACTGTAAAGGAAGATCAAACTGCGTGTTGTATCCGAGGTCACACACTGAGGCTCCCGTAGAGCACACGCTGGACACCGCGGACGGACGCCCCGCACCACCTTCCGAAGACCACCTCCGGTAGTCATTGTCTCGGACGGTCCACTCACTACTTCTCAATGGTAAATGAAAGAAGGTTTTCAATTTAATTGCCTACAAACATGAGTACACACACACACACAACTAGGTGAGTACACACACACACACAACTAGGTGAGTACACACATGCGCGCGCACACATCAGGGGGGGCCCTGATAGCTGAGGGGACAGCGCTCTGGATTCGTAATCCTAGGGTCCGGGTTCTATTCCCGGTGATGGCAGAAACAAAATGGGCAGAGTTTCTTTCACCCTGATGCCCCGGTTACCTAGTTAGACAGCTGCTAAGGCTGCTTCCTAGGGAAGGGGGTATTGGAGAAAGACAAAAAATCAGTTGACTGATTGACAGTTGAGAGGCGGGCCCAAAGAGCCAGAGCTCAATCCCAGCAAGCGCATCTAGGTGAATACCCACGCACACACGCAGGCACACACGCATGCGCACTCGCGCGCCCTCACACACGCACTCGGGCGCCCTCACACTCAAACAAACACACACACACACACACACACACACACAAACAAACAAACAAACAAACAAACTGAACCTCACGGAAGGTCGCTGGAAGAAAGAAGAGTTTGGGGAGACAATCCCGCCACAAACAAGATTCTGTGTTTGTGTGTGTACTCACCTGTTTGTATTCACCTATTTGTGCCTGTAGGATCGAGCCTTGGCCCTTGGACCCTGCTTCTAGCCGCCAGTTGTTTCATGCAATGACTCCAGTCTTACTTCCCAATCACATCTACGTTTAATACAGATTGTAGTTTGCTTCTACAATGTAGAACAATGCTTCTACGACCTGCTTCTTTAATTCATTCCATTTCCCCACTACTCTCACGCTAAATGAAAACTTCCTAACATCTCTATGAAGGTATGATGCCTGGTTGATGGGGTTCTGGGAGTTCTTCTACTCCCCAAGCCCTGCCCGAGGCCAGGCTTGACTTGTGAGAGTTTGGTCCACCAGGCTGTTGCTTGGAGCGGCCCGCAGGCCCACATACCCATCACAGCCCGGTTCGTCTGGCACTCCTTGGAGGAATAAATCTAGTTTCCTCTTGAAAATCCTCTAATATGTGTGTGTACTCACCTAGTTGTGCTTGCGTGGATTGAGCTTTGGCTCTTTGGTCCCGCCTCTCAACTGTCAATCAACTGGTGTACAGATTCCTGAGCCTACTGGGCTCTATCGTATCTACATTTGAAACAGTATATGGAATCTGCCTCCATACACAGTTTCTGCATGCCTGAGTGTGTGTCTGTACGTTGTTGTTGTTGTTGTTGTTTCAGATTTAGCTACCCAGAACGAAGTTTCCATGTAGCACGGGCTATGGTGAGCCCGTAATGTCTGTACGTCGCAGACACAAACAATATACCCGTTTCCTGCCACGGCCGTCCCCCGCCCCCCTCCCAGGCCCGCCAGGTGGGCCGCCCTCACCTGGGGCCGGCCGAGAAGGGCGGTTCACCCCTCTGTTTACTGGTCGCCATGACAACCCCACCGACGCCCTGTGTCCCAAACAACTCGCCGGCCCCGACTTCGTCCCGGCTGTGCACTGCTCGGGTCGTGCACACCGACACTGATCAATATACAAGTTGGTTTTAGCAATATAATCAATCATACGCTATTAAAAGGGGATTTATCGCCTTTGAACTTAATTTATAATGTTGGAAAAAAAACTAGGTGAACAATTTTTACCTGAACACCGAATGTTTCCCTTCCAACTAGAATAATTGAGGATAGACATGACCTTTAGACTACATTGGTAATTAGGTCTGGGCATCAATTATTCCCACCTGACGATGGACGGCCATCAGAGGTTGGGTGAACATTTGTAATGTCATATCGTCTAAGCTTTACCATATATTGAAATCTTTCATTAACATGTATGGAAGGTAAACAAACAATTGACACTGACACACACAGAGGAAACCCCTAGTGCCCCCCCCCACCTCTCTCTCTCTCACCTGACCTCCCCCTCTCTCATTTCCTTTTCCAATACACACGAAAGTTGATGCAATGTGTTGGAGTACTTCCCTAGTTGTGCTTGCGGAGGTTAAGCATCGGCTCCCTGGTCCCGCCTCTCAATCGCCAATCAACTGGTGTACAGGTTCTTGAGCCTTCTGGGCTCTATCGTATCTACATTTGAAACTGTGTATGGAATCTGCCACCACAACATCCCTTTCTAATGCATTCCATTTCTTAACTTCTCTGACACTGAACAAATTCTTTCTAATTTCTCTGTGGCTCTTTTGGGTACTAAGTTTCCACCTGTGTCTCCTTTGTTTGTATTCCACCCATATTAAATAACTAGTCATTATCTACTCTGCCAATTCCTCTTGAGAATTTTGTAGGTGGTGGCCATGTCTCCTCTAACTCTTCTGTCTTCCTAGGACGTGAGGTTTAATTCCAGTAGCCTTTCCTTATAACTCATACCTCTCAGCTCTAGGGCTAGTCTAGTGACATACCTTTGAATCTTCTTTGGCTGGAGCTATCAGAGGTCCGCGGTTGTTCAACATCCTCCCAGCGAGCATAAGAAATATTGCCGGAACAAGACATCTTCAAGAGAAAACTAGATAGACCGGCTTGGTCCGGCACTCCAAGGAGTGCCGGACCAAGCGGGCTGTAGTGGATATAAGGGCCTGCGGGCCGCTCCAAGCAACAGCCTGGTGGACCAAATTCTCACAAGTCAAGCCTGGCCTCGGGCCGGGCTTGGAGAGTAAAAGAACTCCCAGAACCCCATCAAGTAGGTAAAGGATTTCCTCTCCTAAATGGCCCCATGTGATCAGACTCCTGCTCCGTTAAACCCATTTTCATTACTTTACACTTACTTAAGTTAAACTCTACTAGCTAGTTTCTGGACCATTCCTTCAGTTTGTCTGGGACGTCTTTTATTCTCTTTCGATCTTCATCCGCTCTATATCCTCCTCATAATTTTAGCATCATGAGCAAACACTGTGAGGAATGAGTCTATGCCCTCTGGACGATAGTCAACATGTATCAGAAGCAGGATAGGTCCAGGTACAGAGCCCTGTGGGACTCCGCTGGTGACATCTCGCCACTCTCAGGTCTCCCCTCTCACAGTAACTCACTGTTTTCTGTTGCTTAGATACTCCTTTATCCAAGGAGCACCGTGTGTGTGTGTGTAACTACTTAGGTGTAGTTACAGGATGAGAGCTACGCTCGTGGTGTCCCGTATTCCCAGCACTCTTTGGAACTACTGACGGTTTTGGCCACCACTTTCTCGCTTAACTTGTTCCAACGGGCTGCCCCTCTGCAAAAAAAAAAAAACTTTCTAATATTTTTTTCGGCACCTTTGTTTCCTTTGGTTGAATCTGTGACCTCTTGCCCTTGACGTTGCAGGTTTCAGGAATTGCTCTGTCAATTTGCTCGGTTCCTGTTATTATTTTGTACGTGATCATATCGCCTCTTTTTCTTTTATCATCTAGTTTTCGCATATTTAATGCCTCTAGTCTCTCTTCATAAGTGTTTTTTTTTTCAGTTCTGGGAGTGTGTGGTGTGTGTGTGTGTGTGTGTGTGTGTGTGTGTGTGTACTCACCTAGTTGTGCTTGCGGGGGTTGAGCTCTGGCTCTTTGGTCCCGCCTCTCAACCGTCAATCAACAGGTGTACAGGTTCCTGAGCCTATTGGGCTCTATCATATCTACATTTGAAACTGTGTATGGAGTCAGCCTCCACCACATTGCTTCCTAATGCATTCCATTTGTCAACCACTCTGACACTAAAAAAGTTCTTTCTAATATCTCTGTGGCTCATTTGGGCACTCAGTTTCCACCTGTGTCCCCTAGTGCGTGTGCCCCTTGTGTTAAATAGCCTATCTTTATCAACCCTGTCGATTCCCTTGAGAATCTTGAATGTGGTGATCATGTCCCCCCCATGTGTGTGTGTGTGTGTGTGTTTACTATTTATATCTACAGAATCGAGCTATTAACTCTTGGACCCCGCCTTTCTAACCAATTTATTTTTTCTCAATTATATCTACTACATATATCTCTCTCTAATACACAAACAAACAAACAAAGGGACACAGGTGGAAACTGAGTACCCAAATGAGCCACAGAGACGTTAGAAAAAACTTGTTAAGTGTCAGAGTAGTTAACAGGTGGAATGCATTAGGCAGTGATGTGGTGGAGGCTGACTCCATACACAGTTTCAAATGTAGATATGATAGAGCCCAGTAGGCTCAGGAATCTGTACACCAGTTGATTGACAGTTGAGAGGCGGTACCAAAGAGCCAAAGCTCAACCCCCGCAAGCACAAATAGGTGAGTACACAGAGGAAGCAACCCGTAGCAGCTGTCTAACTCCCAGGTGTCTATTTACTGCTAGGTGAACAGGGGGCACCAGGGTGAAAGAAACTGCCCATTTGTTTCCGCCTCCGCTGGGGGATCGAACCCGGGCCCTTAGGACTACGATCCCAGAGCGCTGTCCACTCAACCACGAGGTCCTCAGCGAGGCCTGTGTGCGCGCGCGCGTGTGTGTGGGCAGGCGGACGGGTTTAGAAGTGCGTGCGGGCGGGTGCTTGCGTGTGTTGATATATAAACAGATTCGAGATTAACATGGGGGGAGAAATTAACCTCAATGTACTGACCACGATGTACTGAACGGGGTGAGAATAGCTTGAGCTACCTCATCCCTTTGTGTATATTTTACCTCAATAAACTTATTTCAATTTCAATTTCTCTTGCTGAAACACACACACACTTGGGTCCCGTATCCTCCAGACTCCCATCAAATGACTCCTAGTTTACCTCGGGTTAACACGACAGGTTTTCTCCCCTAGTTACGTGTTGTGTGTACTAATGTGTCACTACTGAAACACGCTTTGTTTTGCCTCGAGTTAAAACACTCGAGTCATTATTATTACCTGCTTGATACCTCCTTGATGGGGTTCCGGGAGTTCTTCTACCCTCCAAGCCCGACCCGAGGCCAGACTTGACTTGTCAGAGTTTGGTCCACCAGGCTGTTGCTTGCAGCGACCCGCAGGCCCACATATCTACCACAGCCCGGTTGGTCCGGGCTGTGTTAGTTTACACGAAATTACAACACATTATTTATCTAAGAGAAAGTCATAACAATATTCAGCATTTGCGACCGTATCTTCCGCTGCAGCAAGTTGTTCTCTTGTGCATGGAGGATGATCCTCACTTCTTCTTGTTTAAGATTCGCTTCTTGGAACAAAAAGTTCCAGTAGCACGGGCTATGGTGAGCCCGTAAGGGTTCCTCACCCTCCAGAACGTGTTTATACTACGTGATACACATCCTCTCATTTATCCAGAACACATTTTGAATGCTTTGAGACAGTCCCAGTTTTCAGACACACACATCAGCAAATTCCGCGACAACACCGCAACAATGCAGACATAAAAGAAGCAGTAATCTCCAGATGATTTAAAAACATTATGTTAACCTTTCACATACATATATATGAACAGAGTTTCAAAGGTCCCTAAGCACAGTTATCAGTATGACTAACGTCCCTTCAGAGGATTCGAACCTAGGCCCCCCAGGGGTCTTGTCTCCCCACCAACAGCACTGATACGATGACCTCTACACCGGTGCCCTGGGGACCTGGGTTCGAATCCTCTGAGCGGTGATAGTTACAGTGATACACATGTATATCTCAATAACGATCATTTAAGTTAACTGTTGAAAATCTGCAGTTGGGGGCCATTCAAGCTCTATGTACACACATTACACTGATATGTATAAGCGTGTCAACGCCTCTCTAACACCACCAAACATTTGACGCCCATGTTAAGCCCATCTGACCCCCCCCCCCCCTCCTAAACCCCTAAACCTCGGCCCGGAGAAAAACTCGCTGAAAGACCCGCAATAATCCCATTAACCATCCCAGTTGCAGATCATCCCCCTCCTATAATCCTATTAAGTCTGACCAAGCCCCACGCAGCCTCCTGCTTCGGTATTGCCTGGAGCGCCCGGGAGGAAGAGGGGGCTAGGCCAAGTACAAGTATGTTTATTGAGACAAGAAATACATCTCAAAGGGATAGAGTAGCTTAGGCTATTTCTTCCCTCCACCCCCACCCCAAGGGGCTAGGTCACCATGTCACAGTCCACCTCAAAATCGTCCACAAGTCTCCCGGAGGTAACCTATTCCTTCTGTCATCGCTGCAGCCTCCGGGGAGTCCCGCAGCGGTCGCTGTAGTCTGGTGAACCTTTGACTTCCAGTTTTGCATGTAAAAAATATTTAAACACATTTCAAAATTTGGCTCATTATTTGGTGCAGCTTGTGATCACTTGCAGCAAGCTATCAGCTTTGATACAAACATTGCTACAGACTATGATACAGACATTGCTACAGACTATGATACAGACATCGCTACAGACTATGATACAGACATCGATAATGCAACCATCTCACCTGTCCCTTGCATGCTCATCATCATCAACATAACCGGGATAAAGTCTCTCTACTTAGAATGTTGCAATCTCTAAACATTTACTTCGCATTTCCCTCCAGTACTTAATATGTCCCGCGTGTCCTAGTTATATCCAACCCAAACTACGCTCTAGCACGTGATGGAACCTCCCCACTGCCTCCCTCTCATCCAACCTGTCCTCCCACTTAATACACCACAATTTTAAGTCACACCACAGCATCAAAATACCGGAATTACACTGATATTAACAGTACGGTAATACTGAGGGTATGCGTGGGTTGCTCGGGTTAGATAGGCTCAGCCACTTCACATTTAACTCTCGTCAAATCGTGAGAAAACACGGACTCGTTACCCAACTTTCCCGGCGTCACTAGTTTCCCCCGGGGACTTTGTTTCCCTCCCTGCCTCCCCTTTCCGCCTCCCCACCGTTGTCCTTGGGTAGCAGGAGCCCCCAAGGTGGAGCCCCCAAGGTGGAGCCCCAAAGATGGAGCCCCCAAGGTGGAGCCCCCAAGGTGAAACCCCCAAAGATGGAGCCCCCCAGGTGGAGCCCACCTCTATGCTCCTCCAGAACGCTTCCCACCAACCTGTCTCTCTGTCGCACCCGATGACGGTCCGCCATCGGCCACCACCACCATTTGTGTACTTTTAAAAAAGTACTTTTTACCCTCTTGGTCGTACAGCTTCCTGCGGGGCGAACACCTGATCGACCATCCTGTTGTTGTCTGTGGTACTTGTAAGCCCCTGCCTAACGAGGCGTGTACGAACCCAAGCAACCCACCAAACCTAACGAGGTCGCTCTACCACCACCTATTGCTTAATTGCACACGAATGAATCAAAAGCATAAACAAACGCACCTGGAATGTTAATTGTATCTGGAATATAAACAAACGGATCGAGAATGTAAACAAACGTATCGAGAATGTAAACAAACGGATCGAGAATGTAAACAAACGGATCGAGAATGTAAACAAACGGATCGAGAATGTAAACAAACGGATCGAGAATGTAAACAAACGGATCGAGAATGTAAACAAACGGATCGAGAATGTAAACAAACGGATCGAGAATGTAAACAAACGGATCGAGAATGTAAACAAACGGATCGAGAATGTAAACAAACGGAGCGTGAATATAAACAAACGGATCGAGAATGTAAACAAACGGATCGAGAATGTAAACAAACGGATCGAGAATGTAAACAAACGGATCGAGAATGTAAACAAACATATCGAGAATGTAAACAAACGGATCGAGAATGTAAACAAACGGATCGAGAATGTAAACAAACATATCGAGAATGTAAACAAACGGATCGAGAATGTAAACAAACGGATCGACAATATATACGACGTATCCAGGGATGAAATATAAGAATTATACCTATATACTGGGCTCGTACGTTTGTAGTCAGGGAAAAACAGT
>NC_091154.1:30108350-30398350 GCF_040958095.1 Procambarus clarkii | reverse complement strand
CGCAAGCACAATTAGGCGAGTACAGTGTTGACGCTCATCTTGGTGCAGTTCTCGCCACTTTCTCCACTACGGTTATGTCTCCTGAGGCGCGGGTTCCAGACCGGTGCTGCACGCGTCTTACAATGACGGTAAAGCCTGTCTTGAAGATGCTTTTATTTTGTATTTAAATACCTTTATAACGTTTACCAGCTGCCTTACTTTGCGATGTTTCCGGGGCTCAGCGACCCCGCGGCCCGGTCGTCGACCAGGCCTCCTCGTTGCTGGACTGGTCAACCAGGCTGTTGGACGAGGATGCTCGCAGCCTGACTTATGAGTCACTGCCTGGTTGATCAGGTATCCTTTGGAGGTGCTTATCCAGTTCTCTCTTGAACACTATGAAGGGTCGGCCAGTTATGCCCCTTATGTGTAGTGGAAGCGTGTTGAACAGTCTCGGGCCTCTAATGTTGATAGAGTTCTCTCTCAGAGTACCTGTTGCACCTCTGCTTTTAAAATTTACACTGAAAATATTTAAAGGATTGATTCAAAATCTATACACTGAATGTTCCTCACGAGAGCAGCAGGCATACCAATGTGTCGAGTAGCTCCGTTGAGAAACAAAGGGTGCAGAAAGTACTTACGAGAAAGCGGCAAACTGCCAACATTACGGGACCAAAACTTTACAACACACTAAGTATAAAAAGGAATAACTTATCTAACCTAACTGGACTGAGCACCTAACGTAACTGGATTGCTTAATACCTCAGACAACGTACAGCGGCGTCCAACAGCCTGGTTGACGACAGTAGATCGTCAAGGACAAGTAAGAGACCGGGCCGCGGGACAATGATCACCTGAATCACCACAAGATAAATCAAGCAACAAATCCACCAGGGCCGTGACGAGGATTCGAACCTACGTCCGAGAGATCTCAGACGCTGTCTTAATCGACTGAGCGACGACATGGTATAAAAATTGCAACTAGAAATTCTACTGAATTTACCTTGGATCCTGCAGCCTCTCCGGGACACAAAACCGAGACTGGTTGCAATTCTTATACTATGTCGTAACTCAGTCGATTAAGACAGCGTCTGGGATGCTCTCGGACGTAGGTTCGAGTCCTCGTCACGGCCCTTGTGGATTTGTTCATTTGATGCATCACGCTACTGTGATTTCTGTGTGTAATACAGTAAGCAAATACACGGTGATGAAACTAGGGCCCGTGTGGGTGGGGGGGGGGGGGGGGAGGCCGCAGAGTACAAGATGATGACACATGATAAGATGATGTACAAGATTACACACAGAGATCACACTAACGTGATGCATCAAATGAACAAATCCACAAGGGCCGTGACGAGCCCTTGTGTGATCTCTGTGTGTAATGATGTAAGGGCGAAGAGGGAGAACGGCCTATTGACATAGCTCGTGTGCAGGGGGGAGGTGTGTAAAATCCTGGTTTGTGCCTCGGAGAGGCTACGGGATCCAATAAGTTCAGTACTGGATGACTTCGGTTTCAACTCTTTTTAACCCTGTCGTAGCTCAGTCGATTAAGGCAGTGTCTGGGATGCTCCCGGACGCAGGTTCGAATCCTCGTCACGGCCCTTGTGGATTTGTTCATCTGATGTACAATATGATGACACATAACAGGAAAATATCACAGTAACAAGGTTATTGCGAATAACCGAACTCAATTACGGGCTCACCATAGCCCGTACTACATGGACATTTCGTTCCGAGTAGCTAAATCTAAAAACAACAACTCGCTCCCACAGTTACAGCCCCACTCCTGTGCCGGGTAAGTCCACTACGGGATCACCATAGCCCGTGCTACTTGCAACTTTTTGTTCTCGGTAGCTAAATCTAAAAACAACAGCAGCAGCTACACCACTTTAATGCAAGCACAGTATTAGCTCCGTCCCAAGACGAGTAGTGATTTACGGGCTACTCATGCCCGTGCCTCCTCTTGGCTGGCTCAATATTCATCACTCGATTAATCAATCGAGTAGTGATGGAGGCGGCAGCAGCACCAGCAGCAGACAACCCTGACCTCAAAAGACCAAGGGGAGACATCTCCCGTCACGCAGGGTGTAGTCGCACCTCCACAGATCTCCAGTATCAGCTCTTGATCCTGGTAATGGCTCGAAAGGGCCACCACTTACGGGCTATTCATGCCCGTGCCACCTTTTGGGTGGCTTAATCTTCATCAATCAATCAATTACCCTGACCTCGAGCAGTGCCACTACTGTGGATAATGGTGGTCCTAATAGTTTGCCACTGTGGTTGGCGCTCTCGGTACTAACTCATCTCCCACACAACAAACTATCACAGCTACCTAATGCACATGCACATTCCGAGAGCCTAACTCCCTGAAAACAATCTTCCTCTAACTGAAGAGATCTGACGAAAACAAACGTTTCGTCACAGGAGACGAATGTTAAACCACAAACGTTCAAAATCAATGGTCTTCAAGGAAATACAAGCGCTTTAATTTGAACGTCCCCCTCCAATTAATGAGCTGCTCCTCCACAGGTTAAATGGGCTGGTTTATGGGCATTCAACTGCCCTTCAAATTAATACTTGTTAAGTCGTAAGCACAAGCTTTTCTACTGAGCGCTTGTTCTTTCCTATATTATCGACCTTATGAGCGTCTCAAAACCACGGTTATAATTCATTAAACACACGAAGCAATACACCTTGAGGTTACCTTGAAGTGATTCCGGGGTTTAACGACCCCGCGGCCAGTTCGTCGACCAGGCCTCCTCGTTGCTGGATTGATCAACCTGGCTGTTGGACGCGGCTGCTCGCAGCCTGACGTATACCCACACATATAAAGACTCGCGCGCATACATACACGCGCGCCTGAGCCCATTTACGCGCTCAGGCCAGCAGGAGCACTTAAGTACTCTCAACTAGGCGCTTACGGAGACACCTGCCCCCCCCCCCCTCACCAAGTATATCATCCAACACGCTAACAACTGCCATAACCTCTACTGCAAACACCACAAACACAAACCTTCAGCACCAACCAACCAACAGCCACAACAGCCACACTTCTATAACAACCACACTCCCGACGACAACAGCCCCAATCCAGACGACAACAACCATCCAGAGGACAACAGCCACAACCCAGACGACATCACCACCAACAGTACCAGGCAAAGCCACAAAAGCCAATGTGCCAACAAGATTCCTTAGAGCACTAACGGTAGCCTCAGCACCTACCTGCTGCTCCCTGCTGCGAATCGCAGTATCAAGAAGCACTTTTTCAGCAGCTGATGTAAACAAGCACGCTCTCACTCGCTGTCCTTGTCCTTATTTAACTCACCCTCTCGCACGCAAGCACACACGCACGCATGCACATACAGACATATCGGTTACACTCCGAAAGAGTACGCCATTCAAGCACTGGTGGGCCAAACTCTCAAGTCGAGCCTGGCCTCAGGCCGGGCTTGGGGAGTAGAACAACTCCCAGAACCCCATCAACCAGATAACAACCAGGTACCCCACACACACACCTCTAGTAAAATACAACCCATCCCACAACTCCACCCGTTCATAAACAGCATCCAAGCTGGACACAATATCAGCGCGTCACGCACACCGCATCTATATAGGAAAGCATTCCTGCGTCACGCTGTACCCAGCCCGTTCAACACCCAAACACGCATCCACGAGCTGGCAACACTATTCAAAATGACTCAATTGACAAGTGCATCTGGGGAAGGAGAGGGGGGGAAAGGGTTCGTAATTTTGGTTTCCAGTCATTTTGATCTATTTCTGAGCAACACTGCTTATTGTTTCTGTTGGTGTTGCCATCATTATTAACTTCTTTCTCTCTCTCACACACACACACACACACACACACACACACACACACACACACACACACACACACACACACACACACACACACAGTGTAAACAAGCCTGTGTGAAGACCTGCCACACAGGTGGTGTGTTGGGACACCAGCCAGCTGCAGCTGGACCAAGACGGGTTAACTACTTGAATGAGTTACACTGGACGAGGCAGCCAACACCTGGCGAAGAACCGGTGTCTTGTAGAGAGTTGAAGAAAGGTCGTACTTCCATGCACGACCTTGTGAGAGTGAGTGAGGGGATGTGTCCTCAGCAGTGACACTGTATCCTCATCAGTAACACTGTATCCTCGGCAGTGACACTGTATCTTCAGCAGTGACACTATGCCTTTCACGTGACACATGGACACGTTCAAGGTGCCAAGGGTCTATGTGGGTCAAAGTTAAAGTTCATGGTTTTCTTACATTCTGTGCATTTCTGCACTATTTTCTTTTTCTTTAACGTTCAGTTTAAGTAACCTCGTGCAGCCCACCTGCTTCTTGATCAATCCCCCACCCCCTCCCCCACAAACTATTGTCTAACACCGTATATGTATATATAGATCTACAAGTACGAGTGCGCACGTGTGTGCACGTGTGCGTACGTGTGCGTGCGTGTGTCAAATTTCATACTAGTATCGCAACATGCACAATAGGTTTGTTAACAATGCCCCCGCCGCTCCCTGATCAGCGTGACTATTTGAGTTAGCGGCGGGCAGGTCCCACAGAGCCATCACAACGGGTAACATTCTACAAAGCTCAACAACCTTTGCCTGCCTGGCAGACAGCAGACATCACAAGTCGGTACAGTCACACTGGCTGCTCAGGTATTTCACGAAGACAATGAATGTAACCTGTTCTCTCCTACATCTACCCGTCTCCTTCGCCTCTGTCCACCGTTATCTTGGGGTTATCTTGAGATGATTTCGGGGCTTAGCGCCCCGCGGCTCGGTCCTCGACTAGGCCTCCTTTTTGTTACCCCCCCCCCCCTCCCACCAGGGAAGCAGCCCGTAGCTGCTGTCTAAGTCCCAGATACCTATTTACTGCTAGGTAAGTGACTCATACGTCAGGCTGCGAGCAGCCGCGTCCAACAGCCTGGTTGATCAGTCCAGCAACCAGGAGGCCTGGTCGACGACCGGGCCGCGGGGACGCTAAGCCCCGGAAGCACCTCAAGGTAGGTGAACAGGCGCATCCGGGTGAAAGAAACTGTCCATTTGTTTCCGCCTCCACCGGGGATCGAACCCGGAACCTCAGGACTACGAATCCGAAGCGCTGTTCACTCAGCTGTCAGGCCCCTTTGTTAGTTTAGTTTAACCGTGTTAGTTTAATTTTGTTCATTTATTACATAAATGAACATAAAATGAACAAATCTACAAGGGCCGTGACGAGGATTCGAACCTGCGTCCGGGAGCATCCCAGATTTGTTCATTTGATGCATCACGTTAGTGTGATCTGTGTGTGTGATAAATGAACATACATTAGTTTTGTTCACCCCATACCCATCTTGTGGGCGGTAGTGGAAAGGGTTACAGAGGTACATAATGGGCTCAGGGACTGAACCCCACAATTCATACAGCAAGTTACAATCTTGATGAGCTAGTTACAAAATGCAATATACGTCGTCACATCAGGTGTGTGGAGGAGACGCTAGATGTGTGTGTGTGCACTCCCTCCTCCCCGCTAACTGAACGACGCATTCCACTCCCTGACCTTCACAAACTTATCCCTTACCTAAGAACCAATTATATCCCCTACCCTGCCCAACCTCCATGACAATGCCCCTGCCCCGGGTTCTGGGAGTTCTTCTACTCCCCAAGCCCGGCCCGAGGCCAGGCTTGACTTCTGAGAGTTTGGTCCACCAGGCTGTTGCTTGGAGCGGCCCGAAAGGCCCACATGCCCACCACAGCCCGGCTGGTCCGGCACTTCTTGGAGGAAACAATCTAGTTTCCTCTTGAAGAATAGGGAATACAGAGAACATATACGGCACGCATAGACGCAATAAAGCACCTAAATTATTGGGATCGTCTCAAAGCCCTCCAAATGTACTCACTAGAAAGAAGACGAGAGAGATATCAAATAATATACACCTGGAAGATACTGGAGGGCCAAGTACCAAATCTACACAGTAAAATAACAACGTACTGGAGTGAACGACATGGAAGAAAATGTAGAATAGAACCAATGAAGAGCAGAGGTGCCATAGGCACAATCAGAGAACACTGTATAAACATCAGAGGTCCGCGGTTGTTCAACGTCCTCCCAGCAAGCATAAGAAATATTGCCGGAACAACCGTGGACATTTTCAAGAGGAAACTAGATTTATTCCTCCAAGGAGTGCCGGACCAACCGGGCTGTGGTGGGTATGTGGGCCTGCGGGCCGCTCCAAGCAACAGCCTGGTGGACCAAACTCTCACAAGTCGAGCCTGGCCTCGGGCCGGGCTTGGGGAGTAGAAGAACTCCCAGAACCCCATCAACCAGGTATCAACCAGGTAAGATGTCCACGGTTGTTCCGGCAATATTTCTTAACATCAGAGGTCCGCGGTTGTCCGCGGACCTCTTTCATGTTATTTTCTGATGCCCAATCGAAAACTTTATTAATATCAGCTTGAAGTTTTTCAGTGTCTTCAGCCGAGGTAATTTTCATACTGATTTTTGTGTCATCTGCAAAGGATGATACAAAGCTGTGACTTGTATTTTTGTCTATATCTGATATGAGAATAAGGAAAAGCAACGGTGCAAGGACTGTACCCTGAGATACAGAGCTTTTAACTGCGCTTGGACTCGATTTTATATGGTTGACTGTTACTCGCCGAGTCCTGTTTGACAGAAAACCGAGTATCCAGCGTCCTACTTTACCGGTTATTCCGGTAAAGTAGGCACTCCGGTAAAAGTAAAGTCCGGCCCCAGGACA
This sequence comes from Procambarus clarkii, assembly GCF_040958095.1. Taxonomy (NCBI): domain Eukaryota; kingdom Metazoa; phylum Arthropoda; class Malacostraca; order Decapoda; family Cambaridae; genus Procambarus; species Procambarus clarkii. The sequence goes on along the minus strand of NC_091154.1, from coordinate 30,391,607 downwards.
AGCGCCTCACTGTGTGAGGGAAGGAGAGGGGAGAGAGGGAAGGAGAGGGGAGAGAGGGAAGGAGAGGGGAGAGAGGGAAGGAGAGGGGAGAGAGGGAAGGAGAGGGGAGAGAGGGAAGGAGGGAAAGAGAAAAGGCTAGGAGAGGGAGAGAGATCCAGGCGTAGGCGGGTACCACATTTAATTTCTTATATTCCATGATGACTATTTTGTTGAGGTTCCGAAGATCAACGCCCCCGCGATGATTAGCCATCTGGTCAACCAGGCTGTTGGGTGCGGCTGCTCGCTGCCTGACGTATGAATTACAGCCTGGTTAGTCAGGTATCCCTTAGAGGTATCTCCAAGGCTGGCTTACGAACCTGGTGTTCCTCGTATCGGCTCTGACCTTGGTCACAGCCGGAGCCAAAACGAACAACAAAGGTATGGGACCAGGACGCACGGAAGGTTAGGTTAGGTTAGGTAGCCCCAAAATTAAGCACCATTGAAAAGCAGAGGTGCAATAGGTAGGCCGAGAGAGAACTCTATCAACATCATGGCCCAAGACTTATGAACGGTAGCAGAACACCTTTACAGGACACTCGATCAAGCAGGCTGTTAGACGCCGCTGCTCGCAGTCTGTATGCGTCACAGCCTGGTTGACCAGACCGCCAACCAGGAGGCCTGGTCAGAGACTGGGCCGCAAGAACATCGATCCTCGGAATCTCCTCTGGGTAAGTTGACACACCTATTACAATCCATTCAAGAAAAAGGATGCAGTGAAGAAGTAGCTGATCAACCAGGCTATTGACACCCACAGCCCGCATGCCAGCATATACACTTACCCAATAACGAAGAGTGTGGCAGGCTCTCCAAACATGTCTACCACCACCTAACACTAACCAGCTGAGTGCTCTTACTCAATTGTTGTTTTGACTACTTTTGTGTTTGTAAATATTGTCTCTCACTCCCGTGACGCCGGGAATAAGAAATGTGAATGGGGTGTTGACCAGACACCCCAGGACTTTACGTGACCAGACACCCCAGGACTTTACGTGACCAGACACCCCAGGACTTTACTTGACCAGACACCCCAGGACTTTACGTGACCAGACACCCCAGGACTTTACGTGACCAGACACCCCAGGACTTTACTTGACCAGACACCCCAGGACTTTACTTGACCAGACACCCCAGGACTTTACGTGACCAGACACCCCAGGACTTTACGTGACCAGACACCCCAGGACTTTACTTGACCAGACACCCCAGGACTTTACGTGACCAGACACCCCAGGACTTTACGTGACCAGACACCCCAGGACTTTACTTGACCAGACACCCCAGGACTTTACGTGACCAGACACCCCAGGACTTTACGTGACCAGACACCCCAGGACTTTACGTGACCAGACACCCCAGGACTTCACTAGAGGGTGAAGGGACGACGACGTTTCGGTCCGTCCTGGACCATTCTCAAGTCGATTGTGACTTGAGAATGGTCCAGGACGGACTATTTTTTTTCTCTACCACAGACGTGGCCACACATTAATACAGGACGGACCGAAACGTCGTCGTCCCTTCACCTTCTAGTGTGTGGTCTGGTCAACATACTTCTGCCACGTTATTGTGACTCCTCGTCTGCATGTGAATGGGGTGTTATCAAGGACCAAGACTAGCACCAAGGCCGAGTGGTATGAGCTACAAATTTAAGACAACAAATTAAACCTTCGTCACTCAACATTCTCAGGATAATATATAGGGATGAAGTGCAGATTATTTACCTCGGGAACACAGGTGATAACTAGGCACCAGACTGAGCCAACACCCAACAAAAAGAATGCTACATGCCAGAATAGTGAGCGAACAGGATGCAGTGAGAAGTAAGGCAGCTTCAAAGGTTTCTATGAACACAAAAGGCTCGGGAGGCGGGCCCAGAGAGCTGAAGGCCAATTTCCGCAAGCACAATTAGGCGAGTACACAAGGCAACATTATTACCTCCACCGAGCTGGCAAAGATATGACATGATCAACCTTTACCCCTGAGCCGCTCAGCGTGTACAACCCCCCTACGACAAGTCCAATACGGGCTCACCATAACCCGTGCTACCTGGAACTTCTTGTTCCAAGTAGCGAATATTCAACAACAACAACAAACCCAAGTTAACCCTCCCTCCCTCCCCTCCTCCCTGTCATGTCATAGTGACACACTATGTAATGATCTATTACTCTCATGAGGAGAATGACGTATGGCGAGTTTGTTTATTGTGTGCGTGTGTGCGAGATTGACGGGGGGGGGGAGGGTAGAGGGAAAAGAATTGTCAGGGCAAAGCACCAAGCCATTACGACTATAGAGCACTGGGAAGGGATCAGGATAAGGATTTAGGATGGGACGGGGGGGGGGGAGGAAGGGGGGGGGGAGGGGATGGTGACCAACCACTTGGACGGTCGGAGATTGAACGCCGACCTGCATGAGGCGAGACTGTCGCTCTACCATCCAACCCAAGTGGTTGGGAAGGGGAAGGTAGAGAACGGGAACCAATTTTATCGAAAATGCAAGTCGGGAAAGGGGGGATAGAGATGTAGTAGGGACAAGGGAGGAGGAAATAGTAAATCAGAGATGGAGTGAAAAATGGAGGACGGTATGAAGTGAGTGGCGAGGCAGGAAGAGAAAACTGAGAAAGACCCAAGATGTGGAACAAACATCACCACGGGAGACGAACGAGGGCCAGAGACTCGGATACAGCAGTGACAATATATTCACCTACGGGCTCACCATAGCCCGTGCTACTTGGAACTTTTTGTGTTCCAGGTAGCGAATCTTTAACAAACAACAACAGTGACAATATTACATCAGGAAAGAATGCGAAAGAATCTTTAAAGAAACAAGGTCTGTTGCAGTTATCTTAAGATGATGAGGTTATCTTGAGATGATTTCGGAGCTTTTTAGTGTCCCCGCGGCCCGGTCCTCGACCAGACCTCCACCCCCAGGAAGCAGCCCGTGACAGCTGACTAACACCCAGGTACCTATTTTACTGCTAGGTAACAGGGGGCATAGGGTGAAAGAAACTCTGTCCATTGTTTCTCGCCGGCGCCTGGGATCGAACTCAGAACCACAGGATCACAAGTCTAGCGTGCTGTCCGCTCGGCCGACCGGCTCCTCGTAGTGTTGGCATGTTCTTAATAATAGCATCTCTGACAGCGTGTTCTTGGTGGTTCTTATAAGTCCACTAATTAGGCTTGACCCATGTACTATGCTAAGAGTATTTTGAACTCCCCCCCCCCCTCCGGCTGCAATATCTATATTTGAAACAAAATTTCTTAAACAATTCAGAGTTTACGATACTGGTTGACCAGTCCAGCAACTAGGAGGCCTAGTCGAGGACCGGGCCGCGGGGACACTAAGCCCCGAAAGGTAAGGTACTGCACATATTTTTGATTCTTGGAAGGTGGGCGCGGTCTCTGGAGTGCTCAGCTGCCGTCCCCAGCTTAATGGGGTTCTGGGAGTTCTTCTACTCCCCAAGCCCGGCCTGAGTACCCTTACTAGTACCCCATGGGTACTATGGTGGTACACACTAGTAGTTACTAGTACCCCATGGGTACTATGGGGTACACACTAGTAGTTACTAGTACCCCATGGGTACTATGGGGTACACACTAGTAGTTACTAGTACCCCATGGGTACTATGGGGTACACACTAGTAGTTACTAGTACCCCATGGGTACTATGGGGTACACACTAGTAGTTACTAGTACCCCATGAGTACTATGGGGTACACACTAGTAGTTACTAGTACCCCATGGGTACCTATGGTGGTACACACTAGTAGTTACTAGTACCCCATGAGTACTATGGGGTACACACTAGTAGTTACTAGTACCCCATGAGTACTATGGGGTACACACTAGTAGTTACTAGTACCCCATGGGTACCTATGGTGGTACACACTAGTAGTTACTAGTACCCCATGAGTACTATGGGGGTACACACTAGTAGTTACTAGTACCCCATGGGTACTATGGGGTACACACTAGTAGTTACTAGTACCCCATGGGTACTATGGGGTACACACTAGTAGTTACTAGTACCCCATGGGTACTATGGGGGTACACACTAGTAGTTACTAGTACCCCAAGTGTACTAGTAACATACACATCTTGTTTCTCCTCTCGCGCACACTGGTTGAGGTACAATGCTCATACATTCTACAATGTACAATGCTCATACATGCATTGTACCAGCGTCCGTGTGGGTACTCCGCACCACCCTAACTCTTCCCAGCTCTCCCCTTAACTGTTTTCCCCTCATGGATTTGTGAGGGAAGAGGCGGCCTGCCTCCGGGAACCTTCTACCATAGAAAATGGGACGAGACGAGAAGGGAAAAGCTAACCAGAGAAAACGGATAAACCGGTGAAAGGGAAACTGCAATACCAGCCTTCAACTGCCCCGATTAAAACTTTTATGGAAACCGCATAATTATTTCTTAACACTTAAAATTTAACAAATTAACTCTATAACAAAAATAGACGTTTATAAAGAAAAAATTCAGCAATGCTGTACACGCTTAGAATTTGCGTCATTATATAATTAGAATCAAGAATTTGTTTTCTGCCTGAAATGTGAGTAATTAAGAATTTACACAAAGACAAACTTCTAGTGTTTGGTTGCTTAACAATTCCAAGTGTTTTTCGTGGACGAAGAAATAGAACTGCCAAGTGGTAAACCGCAGTCAAATCATAACATAAAACGATAAAGCAGAAGACATTAAAGTTGCCGTCACAACTGCAAGAAAAATGACAAGTTCTTGTTATCCAACCTGTTACACTAGAGATGCTATACCAATGATGATACTCTTCAAGACGCTAGTGCTCTCTAGAGTGGAGTACTGCTGCACAATGACAGCCCCTTTCAAAGCTGGAGAAATTGCTGACCTGGAGAGCGTGCAGAGATCATTTACTGCTAGAATCCACTCAGTAAAGGATCTAAACTATTGGGACCGACTAAAGAGCCTAAATCTGTACTCTCTTGAGCGCAGGCGGAAGAGATATATAATAATTTACATGTGGAGGCAATAGTAGAGGGGCTGGTCCCAAACCTGCACACAGAAATAACATCACAAGAGACCAGAAGGCATGGCAGGATGTGCAAAATACCCCCGTTGAAAAGCAGAGGTGCAACAGGTACTCTGAGAGAGAACTCTATCAACATCAGAGGCCCGAGACTGTTCAACACTACACATAAGGGGCATAACTGGCCGACCCCTCACAGTGTTCAAAGAGAACTGGATAAGCACCTCCAAAGGATACCTGATCAACCAGGCTGTGATTCATACGTCAGACTGCGAGCAGCCGCGTCCGACAGTCTGGTTGACCAGTCCAGCAACCAGAAGGCCCCAAAATCATGGCGAGGTAACCGCAAAGTTGCCTCGCGGTTAACCATCTCGCTGATAGACCAAGCAGGCAGATAGGTCAACACTCGCACAAAGGGGAGAAGACGACGAGAAGGGGACGAGGATAAAGGGAGAGAGGCATGGAGATTAAGGACGGGGAGATGAAAAGGAAGGAGAGAGAGGGAGAGGGAACAAAGACGTTATTCAGCGTCGTCTTGGAGGGTGACAGTGTGTGTTGCAGTCGTTCTATTATCAGTCTATATAAATATACCAACTTCATTCACTCGGGAAAGGGTCAACCCCTGTGAATGTAGCGTGGTGAGCGAACAGTGCCAGAGCGGGGGTAGAGGAAGGAAGAAATACCCCCCCCCCAAGGTGACTGGTATAAACAAACAGTGCACCGCTCTTCTCTCCCACAGCCAGATAAAGTGCTTCAAGAGACCGGACCACACCAAAATGCGCGGGGGAGTGGCCGGTCCATCCGGGTGACATATGATCAGCAGCTGGTAATCCGGATGGTAATTTGACCGTTTATGACCCTCACTGATTACCAGGATCTGCCTGCCAATCACCCTGGCGTGTGCCGGCACTGGGCCCTTGCGGGAGGGTGGAAAAAGCCTAAGCTACTCTTATTTCTTTGAGATTTATTTCATTGTCTCAATAAACGTACTTGAACTCGGGTCCCTTACGCAAGGGAGATGGAACTTTCACAGATGACAACAAAGAAATAAGCTAAATACTGAGGCTTCAGTACGGTTCTGTTTTAAATGAACTTCTGAACATATTGAAGATCAATGATCCAAACGAATTCTTTATGAATGTGGCACCAACATCGAACAATATATCAGATGTCACCCTCACTGGCCTTTGATAGCTATAGACAGCGTGCCCATGTACTATGCACAAGGCCCAGACTCCTGGGGACCAGATTCACGAAGCACTTACACAAGCACTTACGATCCTGTCCCATCTTTTCTCAATCTTCGGCGGCTTTGTTTACAATTATTAAACAGGTAATGAGCTCCGAAGCACCAGGAGGCTGTTTATAACAATAACAACAGTTGATTGGCAAGTTTTCATGCTTGTAAACTGTTTAATAAATGTAACCAAAACCGTCAAAGATTGAGGAAAGATGTACACGTTCGTGAGTGCTTGCGTAACTGCTTCGTGAATCTGGCCTCAGGAATCCTATAGTCATCAAAAGTGCGAAACACCACTATCACCGGCCCTAAACCTCTTTCAGAAACAGAGCCTATATACTGTTTAGTGCTATCCTAAACATATTTAAAACAGCAGAGCTCGTGCCACTTCACAAAGGAGGAAGCAAAGCAGATGCACAAAATTAGAGACCCAAATTAGAGAGCAATAGTTCTAGCATCACGCATCATGTAAATCTTTGTGCTAAATATCATCATCACAAGACACGTGGACTCACGACAGCTACATAAACCCGGACAACACGGGTTCAGAACAGGGGGGCTCCTGCCTCTCTCAAATGCTAAATCAATACTGGACATGTATATGAGTGGGATTGGGTGGTTATAAATAGGAGCTGCCTCGTATGGGCCAATAGGCCTTCTACATTTACCTTTGTTCTTATCTTCTTATGTAATATGACATGGTCTTGGATACCCCCGTTGAAAAGCAGATGTGCAATAAGTTCACTCAGAACTTTATGAACATTAAAGTCACATGACACTTTTCAACACACTCCCTCTACTCATAAGAGGCAAAACTGGTCTATCAGTGTTGAAAGAGAGAACTTGATCAATACCTTCAAAGGATACGTGATCAACCAGACTGCCATTCATACGTCGGGCTGCAAGCAGCCATATCCAACAGCCTGGCTGACCAGACCACCATGAGGCCTGGTCAGAGACCGGGCCGCGTAGACGTTGATCCTCAGAATCATTGACAGGTAAACCCGTCCGCCAATTAACCTGCCGCCTCCATTTCACACACAAGAACGTGTCCTCATATTCGTACAATATATACCAAATGTAATATTGGTATAGGTTGTTGTTGTATCACGCGTGTGGTATGTGTACCAACAAGGGGTGTGGCATACGTTTCAGTTAATTACTTTCCCTTCCGCCACGTGTCTTCACTTCCCTCCCTTCCTTCCCCTTCCATGAGCCCATAGACACCCCTCCCCGCCCCCCAGGTGCCCGTTTCCACCCCCTTCCCCCCGGGTCACGTGTTGACAAGCTGTTGAGAGTCGGGTGATGACCCCCGGGGAACAATGACCACAGCGGCGAGAGTGGGGGACCTCCAGCTCCTCACTAACTTATAAGTGTAAACAAAGGCACATGAAGGCAATTTGTGAGTGTGGAGGCACGCGCCCTCTTGGTGCCTCGAGCGTGCCTGGAGTGGCTTCTGGGAGTTCTTGTGATAACTTCATCGAGATACGAATGTGGACATCTTCAAACTATATAGTTTTCTCCAAATAGTGCCTCCAAGGAGTGCCAAGGGCTGTGGTGGGTATGTACTTACCTAGTTGTGCTTGCGGGGGTTGAGCTCTGGCTCTTTGGTCCCGCCTCTCAACCGTCAATCAACAGGTGTACAGGTTCATGAGCCTATTGGGCTCTATAATATCTACACTTGAAACTGTGTATGGAGTCAGCCTCCACCACATTACTTCCTAATGCATTCCATTTGTCAACCACTCTGACACTAAAAAAGTTCTTTCTAATCTCTCTATGGCTCATTTGGGCCTGCGGGCCGCTCCAAGCAACAGCCTGGTGGACCAAATTCTCACAAGTCAGGCCGGGCTTGAGGAGTAGAAGAACTCCCAGAACCCCATCAACCAGGTATTAATGCTCTTGCTTGGAAAGTTCTAGATCTTGCTTATAGACAATATATTGTCTATAACCTTTCTAATCATAGATCAGAAAGGACCGGGCTTGGGGAGTAGAATAACTCCCAGACCCCCCCCCTCCCAAGCAGGCATAGGAATTTGTGCACAAGTGTATTCAAACGCCGTCTACAACCCAAGGTCAGGTCTAGCCGTGTTAGTGGCCAGACTGCAGCAGTCCTGGCCTACGTCAGACCAATACCAATTACCTTCCACTTGTTACGTTACTCTCCAGAGCGGCACCTCTCCTCCCCCCCCGCCCTCCCTGACCTAGTGTATTGATTCTTTTATAAGATAAAAGTTTTGGTTTTCAGCCGAGCATCGCAACCACCAGGAAATCTCAAATGAACACCCATGAAATTCCTCCTCTTGCGTGGTTACATTTGATGAAAACAAAGACTCTTCAACACACACACACACACACACACACACACACACACACACACACACACACACACACACACACACACACACACACACACACACACAGAGACGAGTTAGGGGGGACATGATCACCACATTCAAGATCCTCAAGGGAATTGACAGGGTTGATAAAGACAGGCTGTTTAACACAAGGGGCACACGCACTAGGGGACACAGGTGGAAACTGAGTGCCCAAATGAGCCACAGAGATATTAGAAAGAACTTTTTTAGTGTCAGAGTGGTTGACAAATGGAATGCATTAGGAAGTGATGTGGTGGAAGCTGACTCCATACACAGTTTCAAGTGTAGATATGATAGAGCCCAATAGGCTCAGGAACCTGTACACCTGTTGATTGACAGTTGAGAGGCGGGACCAAAGAGCCAGAGCTCAACCCCCGCAAGCACAACTAGGTGAGTACAACTAGGCGAGTACACACACACACACACGTGGTTAAGGATATTTAGCTGAGCTCATCTTAAACTTCCCGGAAGCTGACCTCGAGATGATGGGTCCCAGACAACCACAAAACCTGTAAGTAATACGCAGTCTTCCGCCGTAGTCCCACACCACGTGACTGCCCTCAGGCGGTCCATTCAACACGTGACTGGACCCATGGAGACTATTGAACACTCACGTGACAACACCACACACACAGCAGCCTCGCCTGGGCCTCCTGACCTTCTCTGCATCCTTGTCCATCTTACCTTTAAACAAAATAAATACAAATTATTCAAGAGCCAGCGCGCGTACGAATAGCGTACGAATATGCGTAAGAATAGCATTATACTAATTAAGCAAATTCTATTGCTCTAAGTACCAAGACTTGCGGAAATATTTGTGAAGTATAGCTTTGGTTTACTGTGAATAACTCTTATGATGTATTACCTTCACCTCTACATTTAACCAACCCAAACTCTCACATTTGCCAGTGACACGATGTTACCTGGTAACGTCTTCCATAGATCTATACAAGTTCTATACAAATTGTAAGATAATTTTGTCAATAAAGAAGTTCATGGTGATAACTGACCCAAACACAATATGATCAAGCGAGACTTGACACTAGAGGTGTCAAGCGACACTAGAGAACACAGCCGTGAGCCAAGTGACGTGACACTTGGACTAGTGTCAGGTCACTGGGCGTCACGTCACTGGGTGTCACGCCCCACACTTGTCTTAAGTGCTCACTTTCAAGTCTTAATCTCACTCCTCCGCTGGAGTAATTTGACGTGAATCTCGTCTTTAATAAAAAACTATTTCACATTAAAAAGATCATTTACTGGGGGTATAATTTTTGAGATTACGTGCGAAATTCCATGATTACAGAATATATAAAAGATATATATTTATATATACACACACTATTATATGGATAAAACTACAAACAAGGAAATGTTCTGGTTAACTACAGGAACCAACCTTGCGTGTGGCTACAAGAAGTGAACGGTGAGGCGGGTCAGGGAGCACGGAGAGGGCAGGAGGGAAGGGCAGGAGGGAGGGCAGGGGGGAGGGCAGGGGGGGAGGGGGGGAAGGGCGGGGGGGGGAAGGGCAGGGGGGGGAAGGGCAGGGGGGGGAAGGGCAGGGGGGGGGGGGGGGAAGGGCAGGGGGGGGGGGGAAGGGCAGGGGGGGGAAGGGCAGGGGGGAAGGGCAGGGGGGGAAGAGCAGAGGCTAATATACAGGTCAGACCCAAAGGGAAAGAGGGAGTATGAAAGAGAAATAAGATGAAGGTTAGAGGGGGGTCATTATCCCTGCAACCAGACTCCCCCTTCCTGACCCGGGTCACGCGGGGGGGGGGGGGGACTCAAGCCGTACCAGAGGAAGGTCGCGATAGTGACCAAAGGACGGAGAGAGAGAGCACAAATAAACAAAACTTTCAGATAATCCACATTGCAAAAAGCAACCCGGACCCCATTACCCTTGACAACCGCACGATCCAATATGCGGAGGTAGGCAGAATACTGGGACTCGTGATCAATAGGACAGGGATAAAAATTCACGTAAGGGACCGACAGAGCCAAAACAGCATAAGAAAACTGAGGATATTCCGAAGCCTCAGTACAAACATACAGATCCACCTATATAAAGCTCTAGTTCGGTCGCATCTAGAGTATCCCCCAGTATCACTACACACCATAAAGAAAACTAACATGCAATATCGGCTATTAAGTCAACAATATCGGCTACACACGACTAATTATTTATGAATGGGATACGAAACTCGCCCTCCACGAGGCTGCAGTGTCGGACACGTGGAAGCCTTGGCCAGGGTCTCGGCTTCCCTAGTGGTAATCACTATATTTGTGGCATATGTCGCCCTTACGCATTCAACACAACGCCGCTGCGCTCACAGCTTGACTGACCAATGTTTCATTAAGTTCATTGTATTACCAGACACATTCTGACATTCCCCGCCTCTTAAATCACCTTCCTGAGGCACTCGTTCCCACTAGAGTGAACGTACACGTACATTCATCTTCTGAGAACTCTCCAGCAGTCCTGACTTTACATGTGTTCAAGTATGGACTCAAGGTGGCAAGTTGTTGTTGTTAAAGATTCGCTACCTGGAACAGAGTTCCAAGTAGCACGGGCTATGGTGAGCCCGTAGTGCCTTATGGCAAGTGAAGAAGACTTTTAATGGTGGACGAACGACGCAAGGAAACATTATCAGAGTGATGATGATGTTGTTAAAGATTTAGCTACTCAGGACGAAGTGTCCATGTAGCACGAGCTATGGTGAGCCCGTAATATCAGCATGAGCGTAGTCTTTTTTTTTTTAACTGAAAGAGCGGAGTGGAGGAGGTGAAGGTGGATTAGAGAGAGTCCACCTTCCTGGCGCTCTCTCACCTGCAGGGTCTGAGGAGGAGACCACCAGTGGCTTAATACAGGAGCAGCCGTCACCACCCGAGCAATATTCCTGCCACACTCTCAACCATGTCCTTCACCAAGCAGGTATCTTGACACACGCACACAGACGCCTGGCGGAAACACTAATGGATATATGGATGTGTTGACGAGTGGATTGACAGACTGATGGTTAGTTGGATGCATTGGTGGATTGACGGTTTGATGGATGGATGGACGAGTCATCAAATTTTACACCAGTAACTTATCTGACGTCCTAAGAATGTGGTAGATATGTTTGGCACTCAACTTCGACTCGACTCCTTAACAGAAAGAATCAAACCAGAGGGGCCAGGACTATATAGCCTAAACCAAAGTTATTAAGCGTAAAGAACCGAACACACTTAGTCTGTCTCATATCCTCTGGTCAGAAGAAAGGCTTCACAAGCAACATTTCACTGCCCTCAGGACCATCCTTCCTCCTCCAACCCACGGAAAAAAGGGTTACAGGAGAATACAATGAAAACAGGGACAGATTAATTGGTGGTTAGATAATGGTTAAGGGAATAGGTGGATAAGGGAATAGGTGGATGTAAGGTATGAGACGCCTACGGATGGACGGTAATGTGGAGCGAGACGTCCTCACACCTGGACACACTTCTCAAGGTGCGAGAAGTATATAAATATATACACTATATATATTAGACAAGAAATGTCCCATCATTTTAATGATCAAATTCCTCAAATCTTGATGTCTTCAAAAACTTCACGGACTCGACTCTTTCGGTTCGAATCCTCATCACGGCCCTTGTGGATTTGTTCACTTGATATCGTATCGATATCTTCCATGGGGCCTGACAGCTGAGTGGACAGCGCGCAGGATTCGTAGTCCTGAGGTTCCGGGTTCGATCCCCGGTGGAGGCAGTAACAAATGGGGCAGAGTTTCTTTCATCCTGGTGACCCTGTTACCTAGCAGTAGATGGTTACTTGGGAGTTAGGCAGCTGCTACGGGCTGCTTCCTGGGGGTGTGTAACAAAACGGAGGCCTGGTCGAGGACCGGGCCGCGGGGACGCTAAGCCCCGAAATCATCTCAAGATAACTTCAAGATCTACCTAACACTACTTACCTAACAGTGTCTTTGGGGGCGTGAGGTCTAGCTCCTCATGCCCCGCCTCCTAGCCGTATTGTCTTACAAGTTCATTATTCTGACGTTCAAATTCCTCGTCGAATCTAGCCTTAAAGTTGTGGATAGAGGTTGCTTCCATATTTTCTTTTCCAATGCATTCGACTTCGGGGGAAACCGCTCCTGTGCCAGGTAAGTCCACTACGGGCTCACCATAGCCCGTGCTACTTGGAACTTGTTCCGATTAGCTAAATCTATAACAACAACAAGAAGCATTCGACTTCCTGACCAGCCGTACAGGAGACGAGTATTTCTTTACATTTAGTCGATTCATTTGCATTTCCAGCTTCCACCTGTGTCCTCTTGTCATACTTTCTCTCAAAGTGAAGAGGCTATCCTTATCCACTCGGTTTATTCCCCTTAGTATCGTGTGTGTTGTGATCATATCCCCTCTGTTCTTTCTATCCTCTACGGTTGTGAGATTTAGTTCCATTAGCCCATCCTCGTGGGATAATGCTCTTAGATCTGTCAAGACGGTAGGGGTGGAGGAGGCAGGGGGTGGAGGGTATCAGGAGGAAGCAGCAGGTGGTAAGCTAAGAGCTAGAGAGAGAGAGGGGTGAGAGGCGGCACAGAGGAGATTATTAATGAGAGGCGGCAGAGTAGCAGGCAGCCTGTGTTGGTGTGAGCCAAGCCCCTCTCTCAGCCAAGACAACACACACACACACACACACACACGCACGCAAGCAAGCAAGCACACACACACACACACACACACACACACACGCCACTACCCCGTTTCTATATTAACCATCATCACTACCACCACCTTATTCCTGGCCCTTACCACTCTCACTCTAGCCACGCTCACCCCTCTCATCCCTCTCTCTCCCTTCCTCTCCCTTCTCCTCCCACCCACTTATCCCTACGATGATATACATGCACTCCCCGGAGAGCGTATCAGGAGGAAGTCCCTCTCAAGGCCCCGAAGCCAAACACGAGAGAGATATCACCGCACAAGCTGCCCCTTCACCGCCGCCCTCACAAGATATACTCACAAGCAAATAAGAAACAAAGAAACTGTTGCGAAAAGAAGCGAGATAATTCATTCATTTATTTCTTTATTATGCACCCCATACCCATCCCGTGGGCGGGGGAGGGGGAGGGTTACAGAGGCCCATAATACCTGCTTGATTTCTTGATGGGGTTCTGGGAGTTCTTCTACTCCCCAAGCCCGGCCCGAGGCCAGGCTTGACTTGTGAGTTTGGTCCACCAGGCTGTTGCTTGGAGCGGCCCGCAGGCTCAATGCGCTCAAGAACTGAACCCAACCAGAAATGACCGGAATAAGGAAGATACATTAATAATTGTCCCTGAAATGATGGATTAAGGCAACATACCGAGCGCCCTGAAGGTCGCATCTTGTGTTTGAACTAAAATATAACAACGTCAAAGGGCAGAGCTTTTGCAAGAAAATTAGTGCCGGACTACGAGGCGTTAAGCTACGAGGACAAGTAAACGGAACAAAATCTTACATCCCAAAATCTCGCTTCATGCAGGTCGACGTTCAATCCCCGACCGTCCAAGTGGTTGGACGCCATTCCTTTCTACCCCCGTCCCATCCCAAATCCTTACCCTGACCCCTTCCCAGTGCTATATAGTCGTAACGGCTTGGCGCTTTCCCCTGATAATTCCCTCCCTCCCTCCCTCCCTCCCTCCCTCTTCTTCCCTCCCTCCTTCATTCTTCTTCCCCCTCCCTCCCTCCCTCCCTCCCTTCCTCCCTCCCTGCCCACCTGACTGCAAGCCTGTTTGCCTTCATTGTCGGAAGATCCACATGACCATTAAAGCCAAAATGATAATGTTTGTTTCTGAAGGCTCACAAGAATACCTGATAAAGGAATCAGGTGAAGAATGGTGTAAATCCCTTAACGCAATGGGTGACCCCTAATGTCTGACGACCTAACGTTTAGGGAGCATAACCAAGCAAATATTGCGTCAGCCAGAAAAATGATAGGATGGATTACGAGAACTTTCAAATCCAGAGATCCCATCACAATGGTTGTACTCTTCAAGTCACTTGTGTTGTCCCGTCTTGAGTACTGCTCAGTACTCACTTTCTCCTTCAAAGCAGGAGAGATTGCTGAAATAGAGGGAATACAGAGAACATATACGGCACGCATAGACGCGATAAAGCACCTAAATTATTGGGATCGTCTAAAAGTTCTCCAAATGTACTCACTAGAAAGGAGAATAGAACCAGTGAAGAGCAGAGGTGCCATAGGCACAATCAGTGGACACTGTATAAACATCAGAGGTCCACGGTTGTTTAACACCCTCCCAGCGAGTATAAGAAATATTGCCGGAACAACCGTGGACATCTTTAAGAGAAAACTAAATAATTTTCTTCACAGAGTGCCGGACCAACCGGGCTGTGGTGGGTATGTGGGCCTGCGGGCCGCTCCAAGCAACAGCCTGGTGGACCAAACTCTCATAAGTCAAGCATGGCCTCGGGCCGGGCTTGGGGAGTAGAACAACTCCCAGAACCCCATCAAGCAGGCAAGGTGAAGTCGATGCACTTTCCAAATTTGCATAAAAAATATGAATATAATCCTGGGCTATAAAACAGAAGTGCAAATTTCATCAGAAAAAACAGATGTATTTGAGTAGAGCAAACCCGTCCAAACAGGAACTGCCAAATCAACTGTTTACCACAATGGAATGTCAAACAAAACACGTGTATCAAAACCACCAGACTGGTAGACGTCGTCACAGCTAGAATATGAATTCAAGTATAGTCTGCTCAACCAGGCCATTGAACGGTCCCTTTGAACACCGGAAGAGGTGGGTTTGATTGATGAAGATTAAGCCACCCAAAAGGTGACACGGGCATGAATAGCCCGTAAGTGGTGGCCCTTTTGAGCCATTACCAGTATCAAGAGCTGATACTGGAGATCTGTGGAGGAGAGGTGGGTTAGTTATGCCCTTTATATTTAGAGGAAGGTGTTATGTAATATCGTTTATATAATCACACCTTACTAAAGCACTAATTGCACACACCTACTTTTAAGTGGGACAAGTTTGCACATAATTATGCCTCCTTGGGCCAGAAAGTTATTTCAGTGTTCGGATTTAGAACAAGTCCCTCTAATATTTTTTCAAGTATTGCCTAAATGACTTATTTTCAATGTGTAATATAAGAGAGGTAAACACACAAATTGTTATGCAAACAGTGGTTTTGTCACTAGCAAGGCCATAATGATTAAATATTGTGCGTATGCAGAAAATTTCAAAATTACTGTCAAATAACATCCATTGGAGTATGATGAAGGCCTTTTGTGCCCTCTGTAATCCATTTGTACTTCCGTTCAGAGGAGGAGTGCGGGGTGCACAATAAACTAGCCGCCACTGGCCAAACTATCCACGGATGAAGAAATATTAGAGAAGATGCTAAGCTATAAGAGAGGGCAAGCGAAAGAGGGAGAAACAAGCAACATGGGAGACTGGGAAAGGAAGTGTGAGGGAGGTAGTAATAAGGAAACACTAGGAAGGAAGGAAGGATAGGAGGATTACCAAAGGGAGGGGGGAGGGGTGGGAGGCGCTCCAGGTAGAGAGAGAGAGAGAGAATTAATCCCCGGAACACTGTGGTCTCACCTGGTGGAGGTGACAGGGGCTCCGGCGTGGGTTCTGGGGCCCCAGTAACACTGTAGTTAATCCTCCAGGAGGGTATGGTCACTCCCCACCCCACACATGCCACTAGGGGTCCCACTCATCACCACCTCCGCCACACAGCACTGCTGAACACGTCCAAAGTATTGGGGTACCGGTGACATTATAGCCAGCTCCGACTGGACGAGCGGTAACGCAAAAAAGTCGACCATACCAGCAAAGATCTTAATGACAAATTCAATAGCCGGCGCGTCTGGCTGCCTTTTCGAAAACTCACTGGACCTCCATCCACGGTGAAGTGCAGACACGCTCTGTGAGAACTCTTCAAACTGCTACCTTCTTCGTGGTATTTTGGCTCGACCTTGCAAGAGAAGAATGAGCAGAGGCATGCAACTGTTCTCAGGCCAAGGTGTTCTTGAACGGAATTTGCCAGCAATAAAGTGAATGGAAGCTTCGTTTGACTTCATTTGGAGGAGACAGTGGTGGGTATGCCTTTTGCAGGAATAAAGCACTCGTGGGCCCATGTAAGTAGCAGCGTGGTGAACCAGGAGCCACATTACTGATACAGACGTCGAGTGGAGAAGGTCATCTCAATTCCAAGACCTTGTGATGGTTCCGAGGATTAACGTCCCCGCGGCCCCGGTCTCTGACCAGACCTCCTGGTTGATAATCTAGTCAACGAGACTGATGACCAGACCACACACTAGAATGTGAAGGGACGACGACGTTTCGGTCCGTCCTGGACCATTCTCAAGTCGATTGTGAGAGCGACTTGAGAATGGTCCAGGACGGACCGAAACGTCGTCGTCCCTTCACATTCTAGTGTGTGGTCTGGTCATCATACTTTAGCCACGTTATTGTGGCTCATCGCCTGCATATGGTCAACGAGACTGTTGGACGCTATTGCTCGCAGCCTGACGTATGATTTACAGCTTGGTTGATCAGGTATCCTTTGGACGTGTTTATGTCATTTTTGAGAGGCCGGCCAGTTATGCAACTTTTGAGTAGAAGGAGTGTGTGAAAAAGTCTTGGGCCTTTGATGATGATAGAATTCTCGCTTGGCGTACCTATTGCACCTCTGCTTTTCAAAGGGGCTATTTTGCACATCCTGCCAATGCCTCCTGGTCTCAGTTGATTTTATTTCCGTGTGTAGATTTGGAACCACACAGATACTCTAATGAACCTGACTAATTGTTTTAAATTGCTGGACACAGCGTATTTTGAGCCTAGATAACATCTATCTTGGCGACCAGGTTAAATTACCCTACACAATTTACCTGATTGCCTATCAACTGACAGCAGTGGTCCAGCAGAGGAGCTGTGCCAACATTAGAGAAAAGGACAATAAGGTAAGAAGCACTGGAATCAAAATAGTAAATAACAGCAAAACCCGGCTGGCGCAGAGTGTGTTCTACTGACGAACACTCACTCTACCAGGCTGGGAAGGCCTGCCCAAGACAGTGTTCTACCAGCTGTAAGACAAAAGAACGTTCTGCAATGGGAACGAATGAACAATGTATGCAGATTTTATCATACAAGGTTTTCCTTACGAATTCGATTCCGGGTATTTTTGTAAACATTATAATGTGCGATATTAGTTTTTTTATTATTATTATTATTTTCTACCACAGACGTGGCCACACATTGCGATATTAGTGCTAGTGAGCCGCCACCTTTCACAGTCCCTGCTGCCATTTTTATGAAGTTATTTCAATAAGTCTTATAAGATTCAGAGATGAACCCCAGTATCAAGACTTCCTGTTACATGAACCATTACACATAATGCTCTATTCACGTGTGTTCCCGTCCGGCTTTCACTCAACAACCCGGGTGCCAATTCCTGCTTCTTGCAGCAACATTCACTTTCTTGCACATATTGAGCCTGAGTCCAGGGAAGAGAGGGGGGAGGGGGAAGAGGCAGCAACACTCATACCTGGAACATACCTGGAGAGGGTTTCGGGAGTTATTCTACTCCCTTTCGACTGAGGCAGGGAACCCCAACAAGAGAGGTAGGAGCCAGACTGTGCCCCCCCCCCCACACACACACACCACCACACACAGTACAGGTTTGCACAAGACTGGTGCTAGAACAAAGAGGGATAAGCTATGAGGATAGGTTAACGGAATAAGATCTCATAACCCTAAAGGATGGAAGAAACAGAGGGGATTTGATCACAATATACAAGATACTGAAGGGATTAGACAAGATGGACAAGACAGCTACTTTCAACTGAGAAAGAGTAGGATATGAGGACATAACTGGAAGCTGCAAACGTCAATGAGTCGAAGAAATTAAAGAAATACTCGTTCCCTGTAAGAGTCTTAAAAAGTGGAATGCAATGAAAAACGTTGTGGAACCCTTCCCCCCCCCATCCTTTATACACACAGGGTGGGCAGACTGCATATTTTTGGATTGCCAGAAAGCCTTTGACACAGTACCCCACAGGCGACTAGTGCACAAGCTGGAGATACAGGCAGGAGTGAAAGGGAAGGTACTCCACTGGATAAGGGTACTAGTACTAAGCAACAGTAGACAGCTAGTCACTGTGAGGGGTGAGGTCTCAGAGCGGCGAGGCGTCAGCAGTTGAGTCCCACAAGGTTCAGTCCTTGGACCAATCCTGTTTCTGATATATGTTAATGATATCCCAGAAAGAATAGACTCGTTCCTCTCAATGTTTGTTGATGATGCAAAAATTATGAGGATTAAGACAGGAAGACAGTATGAGGTTATCTTGGGATGATTTCGGAATTCATCTCAAGATAATGATGGTATACAAGGTTCTGAATGATTCCTTACACAGGTTTCTGAAAGCTGTTCTGATGTTAGCCAGCCTCGCATACGCCGCTGATATTATTATTTTGATGTGGGCTTCTGGAGACAGGTTTGGTGTGATATCAACTCCTAGATCTTCTCTCTGTTTCATGAAGAACTTCATCTCTCATTCTGTATCCAGTGTCTGGCCTCCTGTTCCCTCCGACTAGTTTCATTACCTTACATTTACTCGGGTTGACCTTTAGTAGCCAATTGTTGGACCATTCCTTCAGTTCGTCTAGGTCCTCTTGTAGCCGACAGCTGAGTGGACAGCGCTTCGGATTCGTAGTCCTGAGGTTCCGGGTTCGATCTCCGGTGGAGGCGGAGACAAATGGGCAAAATGTTTATTTCACCCTGATGCCCCTGTTACGTAGTAGTAAATAGGTACCTGGGAGTTAGACAGCTTTTGCGGGCTGCTTCCTGGGGGGGGGGGGGAGGTTGTAACAAAAAGGCCTGGTCGAGGACCGGGCTGCGGGGACGCTAAGCCCCGAAATCATCTCAAGATAACCTCAAGATACCCTGAGATGGTTTCGGGGCTTAGCGTCCCCGCGGCCCGGTCGTCGACCAGGCCTCCTCGTTGCTAGACTGGTCAACCAGACTGTTGGACGCGGCTGCTCGCACCCTGACGTATGAATCACAGCCTGGTTGATCAGGTATCCTTTGGAGGTGCTTATCCAATTCTCTCCTGAACACTGTGAGGGGATCGGCCAGTTATACCCCTTATGTGTAGTGGAAGCGTGTTGAACAGTCTCGGGCCTCTGATGTTGATAGAGTTCTCTCTCAGAGTACCTGTTGCACCTCTGCTTTTCAACGGGGGTATTCTGCACATCCTGCCATGTCTTCTGGTCTCATGTGGTGTTATTTCTGTGTGCAGGTTTGGGACCAGCCCCTCTACTACTATTTTCCACGAGTAAATTATTACGTATCTCTCCCGACTGCGTAGTAGTACTGCGTGTGTAGTAGACATAATAGAGGAAAAATTAGTTAGAAAGGCGGGGTCCAAGAGCTAATAGCTTGATTCTGCAGATACAAATAGCAAACACACGCACTATCACAGCAGTACCCCAACCACACACCGCCCTTCTACCTATCTTCTGCTCCCTACAATATTTGTCCTATTTCCACCCCCTTATCTTCGCCTTCGTGCTTCTCTTCCACTCATCCGTTCCTCCTTTCCTTTTCGCCAACTATTGCCTCCCCATCTCCCTGCGTCCTGTTCCAAGGGCACAGCACTGATATACATTGTACCTAACACGAAGAACGGGGATGCAAGGGAGAGGGATAGGAGAGGAGAGATGGGAGAGGCGAGGGATAGAGCCAAGGGATGGGAGAGGCAAGGGATGGGAGAGGAGGGGTGGGAGAGGCGAGGGATGGAAGAGGAGGGATGGGAGAGGCGAGGGATGGGAGAGGAGAGGGATGGGAGAGGCGAGGGATGGGAGAGGCGGGATGGGAGAGGCGGGATGGGAGAGGAGGGATGGGAGAGGAAAGGGGAGATGGGAAAGAGGGATTTAAAAGGTGACCAAAAGAGCAGGAAAGAAAAAATTCTGAATACGGCTTTTGAATTCTGAAGGTTGAACGGTTCTCTCTGGGGGAGGGAGGGAGGGGGTAAGCCTTGGGAAGGAGGAGGAAGAACATGGGGGGAGGGAGTGATGGAGAGGATGGGGGAGGACGGAGGGAGTGATGGAGTTGGAGGAGGGAGTGATGGAGTTGGAGGAGGGAGTGATGGAGTTGGAGGAGGGAGTGATGGAGTTGGAGGAGGGAGTGATGGAGTTGGAGGAGGGAGTGATGGAGTTGGAGGAGGGAGTGATGGAGTTGGAGGAGGGAGTGATGGAGTTGGAGGAGGGAGTGATGGAGTTGGAGGAGGGAGTGATGGAGTTGGAGGAGGGAGTGATGGAGGGGGGGGGGGAAGGAGTGATGGAGGGGGGGGGGGAAGGAGTGATGGAGGGGGGGAGGGAGTGATGGAGTGGGGAGGGAGTGATGGAGTGGGGAGGGAGTGATGGAGTGGGGAGGGAGTGATGGAGTGGGGAGGGAGTGATGGAGGGGGGGAGGGAGTGATGGAGTGGGGAGGGAGTGATGGAGTGGGGAGGGAGTGATGGAGTGGGGAGGGAGTGATGGAGTGGGGAGGGAGTGATGGAGTGGGGAGGGAGTGATGGAGTGGGGAGGGAGTGATGGAGTGGGGAGGGAGTGATGGAGTGGGGAGGGGAGGGGGGAGAGAGAGAGATGGAGGTAGGGGGGAGAGAGAAAGAGAGAGACAGTGAGAATGTGCTTCTGCGTGTACACGTGTGGGTGTAGAACAGCCAACACACTAATACACGCGGGAGCGTTACCACACCGCCCCAACACTGGGAGACCCACCACTGGGAGACCCACCACTGGGAGACCCACCACTGGGAGACCCACCACTGGGAGACCCACCACTGGGAGACCCAACACTGGGAGACCCAACACTGGGAGACCCAACACTGGGAGACCCACCACTGGGAGACCCACCACTGGGAGACCCAACACTGGGAGACCCAACACTGGGAGACCCAACACTGGGAGACCCAACACTGGGAGACCCAACACTGGGAGACCCAACACTGGGAGACCCAACACTGGGAGACCCAACACTGGGAGCCCCAACACTGGGAGACCCAACACTGGGAGACCCAACACTGGGAGCCCCAACACTGGGAGACCCAACACTGGGAGCCCCAACACTGGGAGACCCAACACTGGGAGCCCCAACACTGGGAGACCCAACACTGGGAGACCCAACACTGGGAGACCCAACACTGGGAGCCCCAACACTGGGAGACCCAACACTGGGAGCCCCAACACTGGGAGACCCAACACTGGGAGCCCCAACACTGGGAGCCCCAACACTGGGAGCCCCAACACTGGGAGACTCAACACTGGGAGCCCCAACACTGGGAGCCCCAACACTGGGAGACCCAACACTGGGAGCCCCAACACTGGGAGACCCAACACTGGGAGACCCAACACTGGGAGACCCAACACTGGGAGACCCAACACTGGGAGACCCAACACTGGGAGACCCAACACTGGGAGCCCCAACACTGGGAGACCCAACACTGGGAGACCCAACACTGGGAGACCCAACACTGGGAGCCCCAACACTGGGAGCCCCAACACTGGGAGACCCAACACTGGGAGCCCCAACACTGGGAGCCCCAACACTGGGAGACCCAACACTGGGAGACCCAACACTGGGAGCCCCAACACTGGGAGACCCAACACTGGGAGCCCCAACACTGGGAGACCCAACACTGGGAGCCCCAACACTGGGAGACCCAACACTGGGAGACCCAACACTGGGAGACCCAACACTGGGAGACCCAACACTGGGAGCCCCAACACTGGGAGACCCAACACTGGGAGACCCAACACTGGGAGCCCCAACACTGGGAGACCCAACACTGGGAGACCCAACACTGGGAGCCCCAACACTGGGAGACCCAACACTGGGAGACCCAACACTGGGAGACCCACCACTGGGAGACCCACCACTGGGAGACCCACCACTGGGAGACCCAACACTGGGAGACCCAACACTGGGAGACCCACCACTGGGAGACCCACCACTGGGAGACCCACCACTGGGAGACCCAACACTGGGAGACCCACCACTGGGAGACCCACCACTGGGAGACCCACCACTGGGAGACCCACCACTGGGAGACCCAACACTGGGAGACCCAACACTGGGAGACCCAACACTGGGAGACCCAACACTGGGAGACCCACCACTGGGAGACCCAACACTGGGAGACCCAACACTGGGAGACCCAACACTGGGAGACCCACCACTGGGAGACCCAACACCGCGAGACCCACCACTCTTACAGCCCAGGAACACACAGATAAAAGTCATCACCAGTTAAAGTACAACACTAAGAGGTAAACACGTCCAGTAAGTGTCCCACTTTTACTGCATTTCTCGTAATTATTCGTATATCTCCTACAAAATTAAATTAAAAGTTGCCTTGTTAATGCTGCTTATCTGCCTCATGTGTGACACTATAAAAATCATTAATGGGATTAAACTGCTCAGTGGACGCTATTAACGGCGATGAAGCAAAAACTTTATGACCAATATAATCTAACATAAAGGGCGCCATTTGCATATTACAGCGTCAACAGCCCTCACCTCTAATGAAGCACCACCGGGAGCCCCCAAGCACTCCACGTGTGCTTGACGGGGCCGGCTGATCTTCAACACACTATGGCAGCCACCGAGAGGTAAATGATTACGGGTTATTCATGCCCGTGCCACCTCTTGAGTGGCGTAATCTTCTTCAATCAATGGGAATCAGAGACAACGGCGGGGGATTACATTTACCTGTCCTGGATATTTTTTTTTACTCTGCATGATGACCGAGGCAAAATTAGTGTTCCCCGCCGGCAGACGCCCAGCCATCATGACTGGAGAGGACGAGTGTCCTGTAAAGTACCATAGGTATAGTATTGGTACAGCAGACATACCACTCCGTAAAGGACGAAATAAAAGCAGTCTTAATTCCTGGTAGAGTCACATATCCCTTATTTCAGAGTCACAAGGTCTTCTCTGAGTACTCTTTATTTTCTTCTCCGAAGCTATGAGTCCCTCAGCCCGTTCTCCAAAAATGGGGTGGTAAATGTAAGAAGACAAATAAGTGCAATTATGTACTATTCATAGCAGTCAGGAATTGTACTTATTTTCACTTAGTATTAAATCGTACTGTTAAATACGAATATTTGAGTTTACCTGAAAAACTGAATAGAAAACCACGACCTCACCTAACCGTCTTAGTTTTTGAAGATAATAATTTTATTGCTTTTTAATTACAATTAGTACTTAACCTATAGCTATATTGATATTACAGTTTTATAAAACTAATAAAACAAAACTAAAATATATCAATAAATTGTAAAGTAACTCAGGATATTTTCCAATTTTGTATAAAATCTATATTGTTTAATAAACCTGAAAAAGAAATTCCTGATATTTAAAACTTGTGTATAGCAATTTGAACTTGAAAACTTCATCCTAAAATTCTGAGTATCTTAACAGAAAACGAGGAGAATAGAGAGGTAAATTTAACAACCCCGTAAGTCCAATTATGTACTGTCTATGACAGTAATGAAATGTACTTATTACACTTAGTATTAAATCGTACTGTCAATTCGGAGGATGGGTTGGTATAGCACACATAGCACTCCATAAAGGAGGAAATAAAAGCAGTCTTATTTCCTGGTAGTCACATATTCCTTATTTCCGGCAGTCACAAGGTCTTCTCTGAGTACTCTTTATTTTCTTCTCCGAGGTTATGGGTCCCTACACTTGCACCAAAGATGGTACCCCCTATATATATATATAATCTACCGCTTTAACTATAGCTATCTATATCTACCTATCTATCTCTACCTCTATTGCTACCTACCGCTACATAATCTCCCGGAGTTCACGTCAGTGAATATCAAGTTTTTGTGATCGTGAAGCTTAGCATTCTCTCTGACTCACACGCCTCTAAACCTGCCCGTTCTCTTGGTTCGCCACTCCACAAAGCATCCAACCTATTAGCCTAATCACAAGCGTAGGAACCCACGCAACCCACCCAACCTATCGAGTCCGATGCATAGAAAACACACTAACAGCCACCATTTAGAATCGGAGAAATTGCTGACCTAGAGAGCGTGCAGAGATCCTTTACCGCTGAATTTACTCTTACAAGTTATCTTGATTATTGGGACCGATTAAAAGTTATAAATCTGTATTCTGTAGAGCTCAGGCGAGAGAGATACATAATAATCTACAAGTGGAAGATATCAGAAGGACTGGTTCCAAATCTGAACACAGAAATAACATCACATATGCAATCAGAGTTGAAATGTTGAGGTGCAACAGGCACGCTGAGGGAGAACTATCAACATCAAGAGCCCAAAATTTGTCAACACACTCCCGCTACACGTAAGGTGCATAACTGGCCCACCTCTCACAGCAACCAGCCAGCCAAGAGAGAACTCGACAAACACCTCCAAAGAATACCTGATCAACCAGGCTGTGATTTATACGTTAGGCTGCGATCAGCCGCGTTTAACAGCCTGGTTGACCAGACAACCAACCGGAAAGCCTAGTCAGAGACCGGGCCGCGAGGTTATCCGTCCCCGGAAGCTACACAAGGTAGGCCATCAATTGTCGTACTAGAAAATGATAGCGGCTTGCGAAATTGACCTTTTCTGTTTTGGGTGCTCTGGTATAGGGCAGTTTAGGATAGGGCAGTTTAGGATAGGGCAGTTTAGGATAGGGCAGTTTAGGATAGGGCATTAGAGTACGACAGTTCCTTGACGTTATGGAACCTTAGAAGGACGGGCAGCAGGAGCAGTACCGAGCAGCAAGAATACAGAGAAGGCACAGCAATGTGGAGTAGTGTCCGTACATAGGAAATGAAGCAACATTTAAGTGTCAAATCTGAGAAATAGAAGCACTAAGCATCAGCAGCATAACACACAAGTTATAGAGAATAACAGCAACATAGTCAATCATCATTACTCATTTAAAACAACACCAAGGCCAGACTCGCATGACTGGGGAAAGCCAACAGCATCAGCAACGCGTAACAACAAACCCGAGAAAGAGCAGCAATACGGGACCCAGTCAGCAATACATGATCAGCAAAGGAGCAACATTGCACTGTCAGCGATGAACCGTGCAAGAGACGCAGTGATCTTAGTAGCCTAATATCCTCTGCCTCAGTTCTGTTGTGTATCTAGCGGCCACTTTCTCTTAAAGCCACAGAGTGAGTGAGTGAGTGAGTGAGTGAGTGAGTGTGTGAGTGTGTGAGTGTGTGAGTGTGTGAGTGTGTGAGTGTGTGAGTGTGTGAGTGTGTGAGTGTGTGAGTGTGTGAGTGTGAGTGTGAGTGTGAGTGTGTGTGTGTGTGTGTGTGTGTGTGTGTGTGTGTGTGTGTGTGTGTGTGTGTGTGTACTCACCTAATTGTACTCGCCTAATTGTGCTTGCGGGGGTTGAGCTCTGGCTCTTTGGTCCCGCCTCTCAACCGTCAATCAACTGGTGTACAGATTCCTGAGCCTACTGGGCTCTATCATATCTACATTTGAAACTGTGTATGGAGTCAGCCTCCACCACATCACTTCCTAGTGCATTCCATTTACTAACTACTCTGACACTGAAAAAGTTCTTTCTAACGTCTCTGTGGCTCATTTGGGTACTCAGCTTCCACCTGTGTCCCCTTGTTCGCGTCCCATCAGTGTTGAATAGTTCATCCTTGTTTACCCGGTCGATTCCTCTGAGGATTTTGTAGGTTGTGATCATGTCCCCCCTTACTCTTCTGTCTTCCAGTGTCGTAAGGTACATTTCCCGCAGCCTTTCCTCATAACTCATGCTTCTTAGTTCTGGGACTAGTCTAGTAGCATACCTTTGGACTTTTTCCAGCTTCGTCTTGTGCTTGACAAGGTACGGGCTCCATGTTGGGGCCGCATACTCCAGGATTGGTCTTACATATGTGGTGTACAAGATTCTGAATGATTCCTTACACAGGTTCCTGAACGCTGTTCTGATGTTAGCCAGCCTCGCATATGCCGCAGACGTTATTCTTTTTATGTGGGCTTCAGGAGACAGGTTTGGTGTGATATGAACTCCTAGATCTTTCTCTCTGTTCGTTTCATTAAGTACTTCATCTCCTATTCTGTATCCTGTGTTTGGCCTCCTATTTCCACCACCTAGTTTCATTACTTTGCATTTACTCGGGTTGAACTTCAACAGCCATTTGTTGGACCATTCACTCAGTCTGTCTAGGTCATCTTGTAGCCTCCTACTATCGTCCTCAGTTTCAATCCTCCTCATAATTTTTGCATCATCGGCAAACATTGAGAGAAACGATTCTATACCCTCTGGAAGATCATTTACATATATCAGAAACAGTATAGGTCCAAGGACTGACCCCTGCGGTACTCCACTCGTAACGTCTCGCCAATCTGAGACCTCACCCCTCACACTGACTCGTTGTCTCCTGTTACTTAGGTACTCCTGTATCCAACGGAGTACCTTCCCTTTCACTAGCCTCTTGTGTGGCACTGTGTCAAAGGCTTTCTGACAATCCAAAAATATGCAGTCTGCCCACCCTTCTCTTTCTTGCCTTATTTTTGTTGCCTGGTCGTAGAATTCAAGTAACCCTGTGAGGCAGGACCTGCCATCCCTGAATCCATGTTGATGCTTTGTTGCAAAGTTCTTTCGCTCCAGGTGTTCCACTAGCTTTCTTCGCACAATCTTCTCCATCATCTTGCATGGTATGCAGGTTAGGGACACTGGTCTGTAATTCAGTGCCTCCTGTCTATCCCCTTTCTTGTATATCGGGACTACGTTAGCTGCTTTCCAAATTTCTGGCAGTTCCCCTGTTGCCAGTGATTTGTTATACACCATGGAGAGCGGGAGGCACAGTTCTTCTGCTCCTTCCTTTAGTATCCAAGGGGAGATTCCATCTGGGCCTATAGCCTTTGTCACATCCAATTCTAGTAAACACTTCCTTACTTCCCCGCTGGTAATCTCAAACTCTTCCAGTGGTTCCTGGTTAGATATTCCCTCTCTATCTCTGGGATTTCTCCTTGCTCTAAGGTGAAGACCTCTTGGAATTTCTTATTCAGTTCCTCACACACTTCCTTGTCGTTTGTAGTGAATCCTTCTGCCCCTATCACCCACACAATAAATTGTGTGTGTGTGTGTGTGTGTGTGTGTGTGTGTGTGTGTGTGTGTGTGTGTGTGTGTGTGTGTGTGTGTGTGTGTGTGTGTGTGTGTGTGCGCGCGTGCGTGCGCACCATTACCTCTCTCACACCTCGACCATTGTGTTCTGTGATGATCTTCCGTGATCAGCCTCTCCCGTCCTGTCATGTGGCGACGGTTTACACATGAGAGAGTAACTTGCAGGAACGATAATCCACATATCAAAGATTTCATTCCCAATGGCAAGGACAGAAGTTCCGCTTTTGGGTTTTGTGACTGTTGCTTTGGTATTTTTTCATTATCTTGCTTTGTCTTTTATGTATTATCGTTTATCGTTCGTGAAAGCTACTCTCACACGGACCTACACGTACATTAGTCGGGTTCGTACTCGTCTCACAATTGGGAATTCCGGGTTCGAATTCCGACTGGGACAGAAATGAGTTGGGCGCGTTTCCTCTTACCCAATGCACCTGTTCACGCATTAGAAAATAAGTACCAAGGAGTTAGTCACTTTGTTGTGGGGTTGCATCCTGGGGAGGGTCAGTAACTTGACCTTGAGAGGAACCTCGATATAAGACTAACATGTATATATACACTGGCTGCCTGTCCCCCGACACAATAAATTATTATATATAACCCCTCTAACCTAATTATTTTTAGTGGCGGGAAAGATGATAGAGAGGTACAGGAGAAGGAGAGGTTATAGGAACAGCAACAGCCTGGTGGACCAAGCTCTCACAAGTCAAGCCTGGCCTCAGGCCGGGCTTGGGGAGTAGAAGAACTCCCAGAACCCCATCAAGCAGGAATGTGGAATATAGAGTGAGGGTTCATAGCCAGGCTGGCGGGCTATTGGCCCATGTACACACGAGGTGTGTTTGATAACTGAGCTCGAGCTCGCTGCTCTCTCTGGCCAGGGAGCTGGATTCTGTGTTTGTAAAGGTTCTTTACTTGTATTTCAACATACTAGATTGTCATTACCTGAATGTTGTGCCGGGCGGCCGGGCGGACAGCACGCTGGACTTGTGATCCTGTGGTCCTGGGTTCGATCCCGGGCGCCGGCGAGAAACAACGGGCAGAGTTTCTTTCACCCTATGCCCCTGTTACCTAGCAGTAAATAGGTACCTGGGTGTTAGTCAGCTGTCACGGGCTGCTTCCTGGGGGTGGAGGCCTGGTCGAGGACCGGGCCGCGGGGACACTAAAAAGCCCCGAAATCATCTCAAGATAACCTCCCTTCGTAGGATTTTCTGGTCTGTATTTTATCTGGGAATTATGTATTATTAGGCTTGGTTGCACTAGATTATATCAAAGCTCTTCAGACACCAGCTGTGGGTGTGGGGCGTTTTATCTAGGAATACGGAGTGGCGAGGAGCCTGGTGAGGGAGACGGTGGCGAGGAGCCTGGTGAGGGAGACGGTGGCGAGGAGCCTGGTGAGGGAGACGGTGGCGAGGAGCCTGGTGAGGGAGACGGTGGCGAGGAGCCTGGTGAGGGAGACGGTGGCGAGGAGCCTGGTGAGGGAGACGGTGGCGAGGAGCCTGGTGAGGGAGACGGTGGCGAGGAGCCTGGTGAGGAAGAGACTTGTATACCTGGAGAGAGTTTCGGGAATTGTTCTACTCCCCGAGCCCGGCTTGAGGCCAGGCTCGATCTGGCCCGGGCCTGGCGAGGGGGACCGACGGAGAGGGCACACAACACAAAGACAAGAACGAAAATCCTGGTGAAGAGGAATGGAGTGGGGGGCCAGAGTGCAGGAAGAGTGAGAGAGAGAGGTGTGAAGAGTGAGATAGAAGCTGGTGTGTTGTAGTGGGGTGTGAGGCGGAGAAAGTTAACCAAACACACAACTACAGGGGCAGGGAAGCCAGAGCCCAAGTATGGGGAGGGAGATAGAGGGAGGGTAGGCAACAGTGAGGGAACGGGATACGCTATGGTGAGAGGTAGGAGGTAATCTATGGTTAAGAGAGAGGGGGAAGGCTATGGTTAGAAGAGAGAGGGGGGTAGTCTATGGTTAGAAGAGAGAGGGGGTAATCTATGATTAGAAGAGAGAGGGGGTAGTCTATGGTTAGGAGAGAGAGGGGGTAGTCTATGGTTAGAAGAGAGAGGGGGTAGTCTATGGTTAGAAGAGAGAGGGGGTAGTCTATGGTTAGAAGAGAGAGAGGGGGTAGTCTATGGTTAGAAGAGAGGGGGGGTAGTCTATGGTTAGAAGAGAGAGGGGGTAGTCTATGGTTAGAAGAGAGAGGGGGTAGTCTATGGTTAGAAGAGAGAGGGGGTAGTCTATGGTTAGAAGAGAGAGGGGGTAGTCTATGGTTAGAAGAGAGAGGGGGTAGTCTATGGTTAGAAGAGAGAGGGGGTAGTCTATGGTTAGAAGAGAGAGGGGGTAGTCTATGGTTAGAAGAGAGAGGGGGTAGTCTATGGTTAGAAGAGAGAGGGGGTAGTCTATGGTTAGAAGAGAGAGGGGGAAGGCTATGGTTAGAAGAGAGAGAGGGAAGGCTATGGTTAGAAGAGAGAGAGGGAAGGCTATAGTTAGAAGAGAGAGAGGGAAGGCTATGGTTAGAAGAGAGAGGGGGAAGGCTATGGTTAGAAGAGAGAGAGGGAGTAGGCAATGGTGATCTGAGAAAGGGTAGAATATAGTGAATGAATGGGGGGGTAAAATGATAGGGAGGGAAGGCAGTGAGGTGAATGTGGGGTGGAAGGGAGGTAGGTGGGTATGGGGAGGGTGGGTATGGGAGGGGTATTGAACCGAAAGGAGCAGGGCGGGTCGGTCTGTCTGTCACAGCCGGGAAAGGACGGTTGGAGAGGTCTAGAGGAAGTGGTTAGTGGTGGTGGGGGTGGGGGGGGGGGGAAGGGATGGTGGTAAGTAGGATGATTTTTTTAAGATGGGGGAAAGGAAGGGGGGGGGGGGAGTGAATAGAATGGAGAGGTACAGATGAAGGGAAAAATTTGGAAATTGGAAGTATAGTGTGAGTTATGACAGGAGGCGGCGGGCTGTCCGCCTTGCTGACGCGATGTGTGGGTGTTGGCAGCTAAGCTAAGCTTGCTTTCTCTTGTCAGGGAGCTGTGAGTGTGTGAGAGGTTCTTCATGTGTATTACAGCATATATGGATGACTGTAGATGGATAGTACGTAGCAATATATTCATATATTCACAGATATGCTTTCAAACTATTTTAAAACTTTCAAACTAAACTATTATTAATCCATATAAATGTTTTTTGATGTTCTGTTTAAGGGCTTTTATTTTTCAATTATTGATTATTTTTATTTTTATTATTTACTTAGTTATTTTTAAGAGGGGTAGAAATTTCTGATCAGTATTTCATTGATGTATTATGTACTGTGGGGCTGGGTTTTCATCTGGTAGATCGAAGCTCTTGGGCCACCAGCTGTGGGAGCGGGGCT
This sequence comes from Procambarus clarkii, assembly GCF_040958095.1. Lineage (NCBI taxonomy): Eukaryota > Metazoa > Arthropoda > Malacostraca > Decapoda > Cambaridae > Procambarus > Procambarus clarkii. The sequence goes on along the minus strand of NC_091154.1, from coordinate 30,360,426 downwards.
TCTCATCTTGGGCCACCAGCTGTGGGAGCGGGGCTTCTCATCTTGGGCCACCAGCTGTGGGAGCGGGGCGTCTCATCTTGGGCCACCAGCTGTGGGAGCGGGGCGTCTCATCTTGGGCCACCAGCTGTGGGAGCGGGGCGTCTCATCTTGGGCCACCAGCTGTGGGAGCGGGGCCTCTCATCTTGGGCCACCAGCTGTGGGAGCGGGGCGTCTCATCTTGGGCCACCAGCTGTGGGAGCGGGGCCTCTCATCTTGGGCCACCAGCTGTGGGAGCGGGGCCTCTCATCTTGGGCCACCAGCTGTGGGAGCGGGGCGTTTCACCTTGCGCCACCAGCTGTGGGAGTGGGGCGTCTCATCTTGGGCCACCAGCTGTGGGAGCGGGGCGTCTCATCTTGGGCCACCAGCTGTGGGAGCGGGGCGTCTCATCTTGGAGTAATCTTTGTAACATTGGGTCCTCTAACATTTCGATGGTGTTCCACACCCTGATGGCTTGGTGCTGCAGTCTGATGTTTAGTGGCTGTATGTTCAGGAGTTCATGGAGCTCCTGGATTATCTGATCATATGGTGGACGGTGTTTTGCTGCTCCTCTTAGCGCCTTATTTTGCACTATAACACACGATATGTCAGGTCAGCGAAGATTATGTCAATAAATCCCATTTCCAAGTGAATCATTGAGTAAAGATTGATACGGACCTACAACCAAGACATGAGAATGAAACATGACCAACAGCATTCTTGATTATATATTTAGAAGTGTTATTAATAAGAATGCAAATGGGCAAGGGAGTACCTGAAGGGCAGAAGACAGAGTCAGAGGCGAGGTCTCCAGCTGAAGGAATGCAATAAGTGGAGGTGCCCCGAGGCTTGCTGCTGGGACCACTACTGTTCCTAATTTATGCTAATACTTTATTAAATTTATGCTCACTCCCTCACTCACCCGAGGGAACGAGCTCGCACATGTCAATATTTGCAGACTGTAAAACTAACGAGAACTGTAAAAACGGAGGACTGGAGAATGTTACAGGAAGACCCTGACAAACTCTAGGAGTGGGTAAACAAATGGCTGCTGGAGATCAGGTCCAATAAGTGTATGGTAATGAAGATGGGGAAGAGAGTCAGAAAGAAGAGGGAGAAAGAAGACCAACAAAATGTTGACACCATAAATGGAAGGCACCTACAAGAGCTGACGAGAGAGATTTGGGAGTGGATATAACCCAACACAAACACCAGAGGTACACATACAGGCAGCGTGACACGAATCATATGGGGACGCTGCCGGACATTAGAACGTCGTTCAGAAACCTAAGAAACCTTTCAAGACAATCTACAAAACTTTTGCTAGAACAATACTGGAATGTGCTGCACCAGCATGGAATCCATACATTGTGAAGAATAAAACTAAAACTGAACAACTACAAAGGTTTGCAAGTACATTAGTGCTAGATCTAGGAAAGTTTATTAACCTGTGATGATTCGTCGAAAGAACTGGACCTCATAACCCTGGAGGACAGAAAAAACAGAGTAGATATGATCACAACGTAAAAGATACTGAGGAGAGAAGACAAGGTGGACAAGGGCAACCTTGAGAGAAAGCAGGACAAAAGGATATACAATTGGAAGCTGGAAACACAAACGTGTTGAAGAAAATATAAGGAAATACTCCTACCCTGTACGAATTATCAACAAGTAGAATGCCCTGAAAGCAAAAGTTGTGGAAGCCACCTCCATCCTCAACTTTAAAGACTAATTTGAACTTCAGAATAGTTAAACTATAACGCAATTTGTACAAGGCCAGTAGGCGGGGGTATAAGGAGCTAGACCTCACTTTCCCGTAGTCACTGATAGATAAGTACATGTATAGAGTATACTCTCCACCACCACATGCAGGGTATATACCCCCCCCCCCCTCACACACACACATACAGGGAGTATTCTCAACCATACCCTGCAGGAGCTAATGTAATTATATACAAATTAAAACGAGTATTGGGGTCCTTGCACCTAATAAGTAAAAGTGAAAGGCTGGAGCTTTAGGTAGGTGGGTGGTGGTGGTGGTGGTGGTGGTGGTGGTGGTGGTGGTGGTGGTGGTGGTGGTGGTGGTGGTAGTGGTAGTGGGTGGTGATGGTGGTGGGGCGTGTGAATGATAACTACCCCATCCAGACCTGACCTTGCCCTAACAGGCTCCTCGGGGCGGTACCTCACCGCTATATATCTTACCCAACACCAATGCACCCATCCTGGTTAACGTCAGGTCGACCAGACCAAAATCGGACAAACAAATTGAGAGCAAGACAATCTTCCCTCTCAAAGGTACAGGACCACTATGATAGGTCTATGTGGTCTTGACGGCTTTGGAAGGCAAGCAAACAGCTGTCATGTACCCAAATATAACGAACGCCTTCGATAAAGGTGAACCAGGCGTAATTATACAATGATTGATTGTTGCCGCCGGAGGCGGCTAGTTTATTGTGTACCCCATACTCATCCTGTGAGCGGTAGCGCAAAAAAAAAAGATTACAAAGCGCACGAAAGGTCTTTATCAGACCTCAACGGAGATTATTACATTAACAAATTCACCTATCCTTCACACCTTATAATTACAATGTCAGCTAGTTACAGAGAATGTTCTTTTTCAAGAGTTATATATTAACAGTATCTCATTATACATTAATGATCTTATCGCTAATACTAATACGAAGTCTAAAGTACGAGGCTCGGGAGCTGGAGCTCAACTCCAGCAAATGCAGTTAAGTGGAACCAAAACTTACCCACCAGGCCGCTCGCTCCTCGCCATGTCCTCAACTCACCTGCACAGAGAATGACATTTAAAAATAGCACCAAAATAGGGCATCTCACCTGTGCAAATGCCTTAAAAATATTACAAGGTAATTATGACAATATCTTAAAACTTTAAAATTAAACTGATATAAGTAATGATATAAGTATATATATATATATTTGGTGATGGAAAATATTGTGGGAGTGTCAACACATGAACAGAAGATCTGAAAATTCACTGCATAGCAATACAGGAGCTGGTAATTTGGCACTTAATTAATAACTTGCACCACAGGGAGCCGGTCGGCCGAGCAGACAGCACGCTGGACTTGTGATCCTGTTGTCCTGGGTTCGATCCCAGGCGCCGGCGAGAAACAATGGGCAGAGTTTCTTTCACCCTATGCCCCTGTTACCTAGCAGTAAAATAGGTACCTGGGTGTTAGTCAGCTGTCACGGGCTGCTTCCTGGGGGTGGAGGCCTGGTCGAGGACCGGGCCGCGGGGACACTAAAAAAGCTCCGAAATCATCTCAAGGTAACCTCAAGATAACACTGTCAGGGATTCCAAAAAAATGCCTTCGAGTTGCTAACCTACTCACATGATGAGTGGCGCTGCCCAATAAACTCGCCCCTCGGGGCAAAATTAAAAAAAAAAAAAAAACTAATTCCAACGACTGAGGGTAACGGCAAGTCACAACCACTTGGGCTGGACGGTAGAGCGACGGTCTCGCTTCATGCAGGTTGGCGTTCAATCCCCGACCGTCCAAGTGGTTGGGCACCATTTCTTTTCCCCCCCATTCCGTCCCAAATGATTATCCTGACCCCTTCCCAGTGCTATATAGTCGTAATGGCTTGGCGATTTCTCCTGATAGTTTCAGGGCAGCACAAAACATCCACTAGACAAGTGTGACATTGTAATTGGCAGAAATAGTCTGGGATATCAATGGCAAGTCGAGCCAGGTTCCAGGCCGGGCTCGGGGAGTAGAACAACTCGCGGAATCCTCTCCAGGTATGTTCCAGGTGGCTGTAGGTAATGAACCCCCCCTCCCCCAATGGTGACCGTTCCGATTGTAAACTATGTGAAGAAGAAATAGGACCTGCCCCTCCAACACTGCATCTGTGATTGTCCTGTAATCAATTATTTCAGACCAAATGGTATGAGGTACTTTGAGCTTTGTCACTAACTTCATACGCTCACGAATATTGGAAGCTGTTTTTGTGCTCTACCCCGAGTTTGCTAGTGCAGGCTGGTAGAGTAGACTAGACTCTACCCAGACTTTGATAGTGCAGGCTAATAGATCAGTCTGGCTAGATCATGTTCTCTCCTGATTCCATGTATGACTAACCATCCTGTGAGATGGGGCTATTAGATTAACTTATAGCTAGTTATTTATCTGCATTCTTTAACCTATATAGAATTCCATTCTATATAGAATGGAATCAATGAAATGAAAGCAGCATCTTGAGATCCTGCTGTGTATACCTAAGCTTAACACCAATAATCTACACGAAGATGTGGAGAGGATACAATGAATGGCGGCGACTTGTGTAGACACCGTAGATTCAACCAGTGACAGTGGTTGTGATGATGGAACAGAGGCATGAACACGCCAGCTTGGATTCTTAATTACTTTACAATAAATGTAATAAATTTGTAAATAGTGGCTCTTAAAAGTCAAGCCTGGCCCAGGGGAGAGTTTGACCAGCCAAACTAACCTGTATGGAGAGGGGGGAGAGTTTATTGGGCAGCGGCACTCAGCCAGTGAGTGAAGATGAGAGAGTGAGGGAGTGGAGCATCCCGCGGGTCACCATGGCTCATCAACCCTCATCATCTTCATAAACACCACTATCATCAACTACTTACCGCCCCCTCCCCCCCCCCCTCCTCCCCTAACCCCTCGCCCTCCCCTTCACTCCTTATCCACCTTTATCCCTGACAATCTATTACCATCTTTCAGTCCCTCCCACCCCCCCCCCCCCCCTCTTTCTCCTTATCTTTTCGTCCACCACCCTCTTCTTTTTTCCATCTCTACCCTCCCTCTTTTTACTGCAGCTAAAGCTAGGATTCATTAAGAGTGATGATAATTTTCTTAACGAAAACACAAGCTAAGCGTTCTTAAACTGCATTAGCTCCTGCTTGATGGAGTTCTGGGAGTTCTTCTATTTCCCAAGCCCGCCCCGAGGCCAGACTCGACTTGTGAGAGTTTGGTCCACCAGGCTGTTGCTTGCAGCGGCCCGCAGGCCCACAGAGGCCCACAGAGGACCAACCACAGCCCGGTTGGTCCGGAACTTCTTTTAGAAAACAGTCTAGTTTTCTCTTGAAGATGTCCACGGTTGTTCCGGCAATATTTCTTATAGTAGTTGGGAGGACGTTGAACAACCGCGGACCTCTGATGTTCCCTCCCCCCCCCCACTCCATATCCTATTTCACCCCCTTCCTCCCTTGCACCATTCCTCACCCCCTCACTCTGTCAGCAGTGACCTAACAGCTCAACCATTTCATAAACACACAACTGTACCCAGAGGACCATAATAGCAGCACTACGACATATTGCGAATATGACCTTGACTAAATTGCCTCCAAAATATAACTGCTCTGCTCCATGCTGCCACCCTCCGTGTGTATGCGTGTGCGTGTGTGCGCGTGCGTGCGTGCGTGCGTGCGTGCGTGCGTGTGTGTGTGTGTGTGTGTGTGTGTGTGTGTGTGTGTGTGTGTGTGTGTGTGTGCGTGCGCGCGCGCGCGCGCTCTCTCTCATAAATATGCCTACAAACCGACATTAAGCTCCTGGGCCACCCTGAGGGCCACCCTGAGGGCCGCTCTGAGGGCCACCCTGAGGGCCACCCCGATAATCGCCAGCTTCACCTATGGTGATGCTGGCGTTGTGTTTGTCAACCTTCCGACCTCTACTGATCAGGTTTCCCACTGAGGAAGATGTTGCTCCTAATTGTGTATCGTCCAAGCGGTCCTCTGTCTCCAGTTCAGTTACACTCCATTAATTTGGGTCAAGGTTCAGTAGGCTGGCCATTCTTTCTGACAGTCTTCGTCAAGCCAAACCTATTCTAAAACCTATCAAAGATTCTCTCTTCAACGACGCTACTTAGCAAATTGTTCCACCTATCTACATTTTATATTGAAAAAACCGAATCTCTTACATCTTTTCTAAATTTAAACTTGCCCAATTTAAACCCATTATTATGAATTCTGTCGATTTCTAATCTTCCGCGGCCTTTTGCCTCGCCTCTTTGGTTCAGCTTTAATGGGAAACGAGAGAGAGATGAAGAGGTAGTTTAGCAGGCGAGTTTCAGCGAGGGTCTGAGAGTCGTTAGGAGTGATGGATAGTGTTGTGACGACAGCTTCAAGTGTGATGACTGGCAGGTGGAGGACAGGACCGGACTGAGGCGGGACCAAGCCGGAGGCTCACATAACCTAAATAAGGTATAGACTAAAAACCTCAGCATATGACAAACTGGCAAACTTATAAATAGCATCTGAGTACCTAGAGAGGGCGGAGGCCTGGTCGACGACCGGGCCGCGGGGACACTAAGCCCCGGAAGCACCTCAAGGTAGCCTCAAGGTAGGAGGTCTTCAGAGCATTGTATACAAGTTAGGAGAACCTTTAAATAAACAAAGTCATTAAACTAAACATGGAAAAGTCTAGGAGCAACGAGTCAAGCACCAGAAATGAAAGGTTTAAACTAGGAATATCGGCCAGGGGGGGGGGGCTAAATCTCACCACACTGGGTTAGACGGAATCGATGAAACATGACATACAAGATTCTCAGGGATATTTATAAGGTTGACAAGAGGTCCAGGATGTTACAAAGAACCATAGCGTAAAGTTGTGCGAATGGAATGGACCTGCTGGAGAGACATAAGAAGCCAACACAATAGTCTCAAAAGCAGGTTTGACGAGAAACAATTGAGTCAGGAGTCACTCCATTAGACAACTGACAGCTGGAAAGGTGGGGCTCAGTACTCACTCAGGACACAGGAGTGCCCAGGAGCTAGTACTAGACCATTTAAACACATTTAGATATGTACATGTGCACACACACACGTACAATAAGTAGAAAGGTTGGATAAACTGGGAGATCAATGAACTGCGTCAAGGATGGAAAACGGAAAAAGGCATCTAAGGAAAATTTAAAAGACTCCGTTCCTTGGAAAAGACATCCAAGGAACGGAGTCGTTGCACTGAACAACTAGGTGAGTTCATATGGATACACACACACATCAAGCAGACTCTCCACAGCCCCGCTCCTGTGCCAGGTAAGTCCACTACGGGCTCACCATAGCCCGTGCTACTTGGAACTTGTTCCGAGTAGCTGAATCTATAACAAACAACAACATCAAGCAAGACCTAACTCCACCTTCCAAGATCAAGATCCTGATATTCTCAACAGCCTATCTTCTTCTTGAGGTTATCTTGAGATGATTTCGGGGCTTAGCGTCCGCGCGGCCCGGTCCTCGACCAGGCCTCTTTTTTTTTTTGTTACACAACCCCCAGGAAGCAGCCTGTGGCAGCTGTCTAACTCCCAGGTACCTATTTACTGCTAGGTAACAGGTCATCAGGGTGAGAGAAACTCGGCCCATTTGTTTCCACCTCCACCGGGGATCGAACCCGGAACCTCAGGTCTACGAATCTATAGCGCTGTCCACTCAGCTGTCAGGCCCCTGTGCAACAGGCCTAAGGCAACAGTCACACAGCTATCATTGAGCAACTACAAATGAATTCTCCAAATACAAGTCAAGGTCCTGCTTGACGTGAGCGCTCCAAGAACACACACACACACAACCCACGTACACACACACACAACCCACGTACACACACACACACAACCCACGTACACACACACACACAACCCACGTACACACACACACACAACCCACGTGCACACACACACACACACACACAACCCACGTACACACACAACCCACGTACACACACAACCCACGTACACACACAACCCACGTACACACACAACCCACGTACACACACTCACCATGCATGTTAGTGGGCTTTGCAAGAATGTAACCCTCAAATACTGCTCTTACGTACTCACACAACCCACGTACACACACAACCCACGTACACACACACACACAACCCACGTACACACACACACACAACCCACGTACACACACACACACAACCCACGTACACACACACACACACAACCCACGTACACACACACACACACAACCCACGTACACTCACCATGCATGTTAGTGGGCTTTGCAAGAATGTAACCCTCAAATACTGCTCTTACGTACTCACACAACCCAATGTACATTCTTGTATTCACATAAACACACACAAACTATAAACACAACCGCACCGTTGCACACGAAACAGAACTACAGCGACCTCAAGAGTTCCAGCACGAGGGAGGGAGGGGGGGGGGGAAGGGGAGGGGGGATGAACAGAGAAGGGGGAGGGAAAGGGGGGGGGAGGGGTAGATGCCAGAGACATCACCCGCCGGAAGTCCGCCTGCAGGGAACGGGTGGTTAATTACCCCTCGTATAAGAAGTGCCGGTGACGTCGCCCTGGTAATTGTTGGGATGAGGCGAAGCTGAGAGGAACAGGAATAGAAGGAAGGAACAGAGGGGGGAGAGGAAGGAACAGAGGGGAGAGAGGAAGGAACAGAGGGGGGAGAGGAAGGAACAGAGGGGAGAGAGGAAGGAACAGAGGGGAGAGAGGAAGGAACAGAGGGGAGAGAGGAAGGAACAGAGGGGAGAGAGGAAGGAACAGAGGGGAGAGAGGAAGGAACAGAGGGGAGAGAGGGAAGGAACAGAGGGAAGGAACAGAGGGGAGAGAGGGAAGGAACAGAGGGGAGAGAGGGAAGGAACAGAGGGGAGAGAGGGAAGGAACAGAGGGGAGGAACAGAGGGGAGAGAGGGAAGGAACAGAGGGGAGAGAGGGAAGGAACAGAGGGGAGAGAGGGAAGGAACAGAGGGGAGAGAGGGAAGGAACAGAGGGGATAGAGGAAGGAATAGGGAAGGTGTCTGTGACCACTACAGCAGTACTGGCGGCAGTAGGAGAGGTAATAGTGCTGGACACGAAAGCAGTGTTACTGGTCTAGGTGGTAATTAAGCTACGGAGTGGCACTGGTGCTGGCGGCGGCGGTGAAAGTGCTACTAACAGCTGGCCGTAGCTGCAATGGTAGGGGGCACGGAGGATGTGTTCTTGCAAGAAGTGCCGGACCAACTAGGTTGTAGTGGATATGTTGGGGGGGCCTTGCGGGCCGCTCCGAGCAACAGCCTGTTGGACCAAGTGGATCACATGTCGAGCCTGGCCTCAGGCCGGGCTCGGGGAGTAGAACAACTCCCCGAAACCCTCTCCAGATATACTCCAAGTATGTCGAACTGTGATATGTTGGAGAGACCACCTACTCTGTGTTTACATTTCTCTGCAAGGGTTGTGGCGGGTGAAAGCGATGTCACTCGTGTAATTGACTGACTTAATATATAACCACAATCACAGGCTGAACACCAGATTAAACACGATAATTGTGTTTAATTGTACAAGACTAAGGTGCAGCCCATTACAATTTTGAAGTACGCTAATTCTAAAAGGAAGACGCTGAGGTGATGGCCTGGTACAGAGGCCTTCATTCACTGCAACTAAGAAGTGTAACTACTAAGATAATTGGTGTTTGCATGATGAAACATTACGGTGAATGGTATGATTCTAAAAGATATACATAGTGTATAGTACAGTTCTTAAGACATGCACAGTGTATAGTATGGTTCTAAACACACACACACACACACACACACACACACACACACACACACACACACACACACACACACACACAACGTTAGTGCGATTTCAGTTCTTATAATTAACATGGTGTTAGACTGCGCGTGCTTAGGTTAGCCACGTAAGACCTCCCATTACAAGTTTGAATAAGGCATCATTCAGGACCTTGAATAGTGAATATGTATACCACACGTGTCGGACCAAGTTCTGCAATATGAGGCGCCAGCTTGAAATCACTATTTCATCCAATACAAAACAAAGTCAGAGAAAATCCAGAGGAATGCCACCAGACCCTGTGAGCCACTGGGAGTGGGAGAGAGGGGTCAGAAGAGCACTTTTTCCATATACAAAAATTCTCAGGGAAGTAGAGACGCAGACAAGCACAGAGTAATTAGCATAAGTGGTATACGGACCTGCTTGATACCTGGTTGATGGGGTTCTGGGAGTTCTTCTACTCCCCAACTCGTGAGAGTTTGGTTCACCAGGCTGTTGCTTGGAGCGGCCCGCAGGCCCACATACCCACCACAGCCCGGTTGGTCCGGTACTTCTCTTGGGACAAGGAAACGTTGGAGACATTAGAAATAATATTTAGTCTCAAGAACAGTGAGTAATGCACTAAAAAGTGGCGGAGACAAGTAGCAAACTCCACTATTAGGCACTAGATCCTGAACACCTGTTTTACCTGTTTTCTTTTATGTTTAACTTGGTCTTGGTTCCGTGGATCACTGTCCCCGCGGTCCGGTCTCTGACCAGGTCTTCTGGTTGGGGGGTCTGGTGAAGCAGACTGTTGGACGCGGCTGCTCGCAGCCTGACTGATCGGGTATCCTTTAAAGATATTTATCGAGTTCTCTTTTGAACACCGCGAGAGGCCGGCCAGTTATGCCCCTTGTGTGTAGCGGGAGAGTATTTCCGGAGCCTCGGGCCTCTGATGTTGATAGAGATCTATCTCAAGAGTGAGTATTGCACCTCTGATTTTCAATGGGATATTCTGCACATCCTGCCATGTCTCCTGGTCTCATGTGGTGTTATTTCTGTGTGCAGGTTTGGGACCAGCCCCTCTAATATTTTCCACGTGTAAATTATTATGTATCTCTCCCGCCTGCGCTCAAGAGAATACAGATTTAAACCTTTTATTCGGTAACAATAATTTAGAGATGGACTCTAGCAGTAAAGGATCTTTGCACGCTCTCCAGGTCAGCAATTTCTCCAACTCTGAATGGGCTGTTAGTGTGCAACAATATTCCACCCTAGAGAGTACTAATGTCTTGAAAAGTACCATCACTAGTATTGCATGCCTTGTTTGACTAAAGGGTGACAGGGGTCAAAGTAGCTGAATGGTAGTAATATCTTACAGTAGTAGTACTTGAGGAACTGGATGTGATGGAAGCCGTTGGGCACAGAGAAGAATATCAGCTTGGTTATTAAAAAAAAAAAACACTGTGTAGACCCTTTGCAAGAGTATTTTCTTTTATTAATACATGAGGTACATCTGCATTAGTGCAGCTACCCTAGACTATATGAAGTGGAGTACAGTGTGTCAAAAAAGCTAACTAGGTGATGCTAAAAAAATCCCCATCACACAGGATGGTTAGTCATACAGAGGCATGTGATGGGCAGTCCCCAGTGGGGATAGGAGAGGGGAAGAGGAAGCAGACTTGCAAAATAGCTGTGGTGAGAATATACAAGAGGGAAGATGAGAGAGAACTTACGAACTAGACCAAAGTCACTAACAAGCATCCCCCCTGCCAGTTATCGGAGTGTGTGTGATCCGCAGCAGGGCAGGGAAAACACCTAGACCAATGAAATGTTATCTTCAAATACCAGCATTATGATAAAGCCTACCAGAAAGTTAGAGAGATAACTGCACCAGGTAATACTATAGTTATTAAGACGGCACTCTTAAGAGCTGGATCTGGCTTCCCGTAGACGCCCCCCCCCCACCCCTTCCCCTCACGCGCGGAGGCATGGAAGAGGGTGTTGTGGTGCAATGCGTCGCCCCCAACCTTCCCCCTCTCTCCCCTCAACGATAGTACCCCAGTCTTCTGACAATGTAGCCCCCCCCCCCACCCTTCCCCAGTCTTCCTGAATGCCCCCCTCCCCCCACCCCCCCGTCTCTCACACTTCATCTAGATTCTCCTAGCAATCAGAGGAACGACGAATTTCCACTCATGTAGATATATACCCGGGCACACCTAGATTCTGATAGGCAGATTAAACACACACACAGTGAAAACACCCTCGCGAATATTAAATTAATAAATTCAACGTTATACTCACACACGCGTACAAACAGAAGCGTGCACTCGTGCGCGCGCGCACTCTCTCTCTCTCTCTCACACACACACACACACACACACACACACACACACACCCAAAACCCGTCCAGCCCTCATCCCCTCAACCCCCAAAACCCACCCAGCTCTCATCCCCTCAACCCCCAAAACCCATCCAGACCTCATCCCCTCAACCCCAAGAACCCACCCAGACCTCATCCCCTCAACACCCAAAGCCTACCCTGCCCTCACCCCTCCTCATCCCCTCTCCTTCCATGTGACCCCCCACCCTTGCGAGGGAGGTGGGAGGTCCCCCCCACCCCCTCTATCCTTCCCCCTCCCAACCTCTCAACCTCTATCTGTCTCCCAACCTTACGCTATCTCCCAACCCCTCTATGCCCTCCCTAATCTTCAGACCCAGTATGCCCTTCCTACTCCAGACCTACCTACCCAGGCCCTACCCCAGACCCTCCTACCTACCTTCCTAGAAGCCCAGCCCCCAGTAGCCCCCCAAGCACCCCTCCTGAACTCTTTCACCCCCCATACACCCCCCGGACCCCCCCAGACACCCCCCGGATCCCCCCGGACATCCCCCGGACCCTCCCCGCCCCCAGTCATCCCCCAGACACCCCCCAGATCCCCCGGATCCCCTCTGCCCCCAGTCACCCCCCAGACATCCCCCAGATCCCCCCAGACCCCCAGAGAAAGGGAGAACTCTGGTACAAGAGTTTCCATGAAGAATCTCAAGGTTTGGTACACCAATGCTGATGGGGTATCTAATAAAGCAGAAGAGATAAAAGAAAGAGTGAGTGAAGCAGATCCTGACATAGTTGCAATTGTGGAAACTAAAATTAATGACATGATCTCAGATGCAATCTTTCCTGAAGGGTACCAGGTGATACGAAAAGAGAGGACACAGAGACAGGGAGGGGGAGTAGCACTCCTAATAAAGCGGAAATGGAAGTTTGAAGACCTGGGAAATCGAGTTACCAATGAGTGCACAAGCTTCATACATGGAACTCTGACAGTAGATGGGAGGAAGATTGTGATCATGGTAATCTACAATCCCCCACCAAACAGTAGAAGACCCAGGCAGGAGTATGATGACAACAACAAAGCATGTATAGATGAACTGCAGAAGGCAGCAACACTAGCCCACAGAATGAGAGCGAAGCTGCTGATCATGGGGGACCTAAATCATGGAGAGATAAATTGGGAATCAAGGAATCCCCATGGAGGGGACGAAACGTGGGGAGCAAAATTAGTAGATGTTATAGACAGGAATTTCCTGACACAACATGTGAAGGAAGACACAAGGGAAAGAGGAGGAGATGCACCGAGCCTATTAGACCTGATTTTCACCCAGAACGTAGAAGATATCGAGAATTTAGAGCATGAAATACCTCTAGGGGCCAGTGACCATTGTGTCCTAGTCTTTGACTACATGATGGAATTCAAACTTATGACCATGGGACAAGAGATCTGGGAAAGGAGAGCTGACTACAGGAAAGGGGACTATATGAGGATGAGGGACTATCTGGGTGAAGTGCAGTGGGAGGAAGAAATTAGAGGAAAAACAGTCCAAGATATGATGGACCTAGTCATACAGAAATGCCAGGAGGCCGAAGAGAGATTTATACCAACGGTAAAGGGAAAAAATAAGAGGGAATATAATAACCCATGGTTTAATAGACAGTGTCAGGAAGCAAAAATGGCCAGCAGGCGGGAGTGGAGGAAGTACAGAAGACAAAGAACAGAGGACAACAGAAGCAGATACAACAGAGCTAGGAACGATTACATTAACATAAGACGAACATCGGAAAGGGACTATGAGAACGATATTGCAATCAAAGCGAAAAAACAACCTAAGTTACTACACAGTCATATAAGAAGAAAAATGTCGGTGAACGACCAAGTGACAAGACTAAGGAAGACAGAGGGGGCATATACTGAAAGTGACAAGGAAATCTGCGAGGCACTGAATGCCAGTTTCCATGGAGTGTTCACTACCGAGCCTGAGCAGCTCCCATTGTTGGAAGGGGTTACCCTAGATGAAAGACTATCAGATATAGAGGTGACAGCAGAGGAGGTAATGAAACAGTTGACAACTCTAGATGCAACTAAAGCAGTTGGACCAGACAAAGTATCACCGTGGATACTAAAAGAAGCAGCACAGGCCCTCAGCGTGCCTCTGGCAATGATCTTTAATGAGTCACTTATGTCAGGAGAATTGCCCAGTTGCTGGAAGAAGGCAAATGTCGTGCCGATCTTCAAGAAAGGAGATAGGGAGGAGGCACTTAACTACAGACCTGTATCACTGACAAGCATCCCCTGTAAAATACTGGAAAGAATAATTAGGCTACGACTGGTTGCACACCTGGAGAACATTAGGTTTGTGAACAAACATCAACATGGGTTCTGGACAGGGAAATCGTGCCTAACAAACCTTCTGGAATTCTATGATAAAATAACGAGGATAAGACAGGACAGAGATGGTTGGGCAGACTGCATATTTCTGGACTGCCAAAAAGCCTTTGATACAGTACCGCACATGAGACTGCTGTTCAAGCTCGAGAGGCAGGCGGGGGTGGGGGGAAAGGTCCTAGAATGGATAAGGAACTACCTAACAGGAAGGAGCCAAAGAGTTACGGTAAGGGGGCGAGAAGTCGGACTGGCGAACAGTAACAAGTGGAGTACCACAAGGATCGGTGCTGGGACCAATTCTATTTCTTGTATATGTTAACGACATGTTTACAGGCGTAGAGTCCTACATGTCGATGTTTGCGGATGATGCAAAGTTGATGAGAAGAGTTGTGACAGATGAGGATTGCAGGATCCTCCAAGAGGACCTGAACAGATTGCAGAGATGGTCAGAGAAATGGCTACTAGAATTCAACACGAGCAAATGTAAAGTTATGGAAATGGGACTAGGAGATAGGAGACCAAAGGGACAGTACACAATGAAGGGGAACAGCCTACCTGTAACGACGCGTGAAAGAGACCTGGGGGTGGACGTAACACCTAATCTATCTCCTGAGGCACATATTAATAGGATAACGACAGCAGCGTACTCTACACTGGCAAAAGTTAGAACATCATTCAGAAACCTAAGTAAGGAGGCATTTAGGGCGCTTTACACTGCCTACGTAAGGCCAGTCTTAGAGTATGCCGCCTCATCATGGAGTCCCCATCTGAAGAAGCATATAATGAAACTGGAAAAGGTTCAGAGGTTTGCAACGAGACTCGTCCCAGAGCTACGAGGGATGGGGTATGAAGAGCGCCTGAGGGAACTGTGCCTTACGACACTAGAAAGAAGAAGGGAGAGGGGGGACATGATAGGAACGTATAAGATACTCAGAGGAATTGACAGAGTGGACATAGACGAAATGTTCACACGGAATAGTAACAGAACGAGAGGACATGGATGGAAGCTTGAAACTCAGATGAGTCACAGAGATGTTAGGAAGTTTTCTTTTAGCGTGAGAGTAGTGGGGAAATGGAATGCACTTCAGGAACAGGTTGTGGAAGCAAATACTATTCATAATTTTAAAACCAGGTATGATAGGGAAATGGGACAGGAGTCATTGCTGTAAACAACCGATGCTCGAAAGGCGGGATCCAAGAGTCAATGCTCGATCCTGCAAGCACATATAGGTGAGTACATATAGGTGAGTACACACACACACACACACACACACACACACACACTCACACTCACACTCACACTCACACACTCACTCACTCACTCACTCACTCACTCACTCACTCACTCACTCACTCACTCACTCTCTCACTCTCTCACTCTGACGAAACTTATGATGATGGACGGTGGAAACAAGAGAGGGATAATGTACCAGTGGGGGGGGGGGGAGGAGAAAGAGGGGGAGAGACTGCTAAGAAGGGGAAGGAAGAAGAGGTGAGGGAGGATAACAGATATGGAAGGTGGGGGGGGGGGGTAAGGAATAATATCCGAATATCTGCTCCACACCAAGTTCTGTCTGGGATAAGACAGAACTTAAGTGTATTCTTCTAACTTCTTAATGACGGTGTTAGATAAGTCTCCTTACTCTCTCAAGCTCAAGTGTATTGTAGTTAGACTAGAAATGTTCAGCACTTCAACGCACCATACAACCAGTAGAGGTTATCTTGAGGTTATCTTGAGATGATTTCGAGACTTTTAGTGTCCCCGCGGCCCGGTCCTCGACCAGGCCTGCATCCCCAGGAAGCAGCCCGTGACAGCTGACTAACTCCCAGGTACCTATTTACTGCTAGGTAACAGGGGCATTCAGGGTGAAAGAAACTTTGCCCATTTGTTTCTGCCTCGTGCAGGAATCGAACTCGCGCCACAGAATTACGAGTCCTGCGCGCTATCCACCAGGCTACGAGGCCCCCTCCAGGGACTACGATCTCTGGCTACTTAAAAATACAAATGTAAAGGTATGAGACCCACCATTTTTTGGCCTTGTTTGCTCGCAACTAGATATGGTGTATTAAAGGTCACCACGTTGGGCTCGGCAGTGGTCACTGAGACACTATAAGGGAATCAGAAAGAAAGATTTAGGAGTGGATAGTTCCAACACTGGCAATACACAAGCAGGATAACATCGGCGGCATATGGGACGCTGGCAAATGTAAGAATGACATTTAAAAACATAACCAGGACACCTTCAAGGCCATCTACACAACATTTGTTAGACCAGTACTGGAATATGCAGCAACGGCTTGAAATCTTCACCTTGCAAAGTATAAAACCAAGATCGATAAAGCACAAATGTTTGCAGCTCATTTATGCCAGAGTTAAGAGGGTTAAGCTATAAGATATGCTAAAATCAATCTCACAGCCCTAGTGGATAGAAGGAACGAAAGGGATATGATCACAATATACAAGATACTGAGACGAATAGATAAGCTGAACAAGGAGAGCCTCTTCAAATTGAGATAATGCACGACAAAAGGACACTGGTGGAAGCTGGAAACGCAAATGAGGCGAAGGAATACAAGGAAATACTAGTACCTTGTACCAGTAGTCAACAAATGGAAAGCACCGAAAGTAATAGTTGTAGAAGCCACCTCCATCTATACCTTTAAAGCCAGATTTGACAAAGAATTTAAACGTCAGAATAGTTAAGTTGCAATACATTAGTTGCAACAGGACTGGTAGTGTGGGGGGGGGGGAGGGGGGAGGCATAAAGAGCACTTCTCAGTAGATACTATTAGATAAGTACTCATACGAAGCAGAGGAGAGCCACATGGCGGAGGAACTTGTATGCAGATAGTGAGGCCATCTTGGCATGCACCATGGCTGACTTCACCACCACCACCACCACTACCACCACATATAGCCTTCACCTATACTAGAGCACAGTTCATGTAAACAAACATCTACACACACACACACACACGCACGCACGCACGCACGCACGCGCACGCACGCGCGCGCGCGCGGTTTCATGGACAACAAGAAACAAGAACAATGATCCACAACTAGTCGGAACAGAGATCCAAATAAATGACTGCTTGAGTCTACATATTGGTTTCTGGCTTGGTCAGACTATTGATATTGACATCTCGTCATTAAACACACGTACCTTAGTACGTGTGGGTGGATATATATATATATATATATATATATATATATATATATATATATATATATATATATATATATATATATATATATATGTATATATATATATATATATATATATATATATATATGTATATATATATATATGTATATATATATACATATATATATATATATACATATATATATATATATATACATATATATATATATATACATATATATATATATATACATATATATATATATATATATATATATATATATATATATATATATATATATATATATATATATATATATATATATATATATCACTATTATTGGTAGGAGGTCGCTTGTGCTTACTGAGCCTCTCTCTCTATGTGGGTGTTTAGGAAGTGAACATTTAGGAAGTTAGAAAACTGTTTACACACTGGACCAAAGAGCCAAAGCTCAACCCTCCGCAGAAACAACTAGGTGAGTACAGGTGTACTCTCCTTCCCTCCCTCCCTCTCTCTTCCTCTCCCTCTCCCTCTCTCTCCCAAGACTACAGGGAGAGAGGGATGGAGGAGGAAGAGGAGTGAAAGGCGGGAAAGAAAGTAATAGGTGGACTTTAAAAAAAAAAGAGGGGGGAAGGAGGAAGAGAGGAGGGGGGGAAGGAGGAAGAGAGGAGGGGGGGAAGGAGGAAGAGAGGAGGGGGGGAAGGAGGAAGAGAGGAGGGGGGGGGGGAAGGAGGAAGAGAGGAGGGGGGGGGAAGGAGGAAGAGAGGAGGGGGGGGAAGGAGGAAGAGAGGAGGGGGGGAAGGAGGAAGAGAGGAGGGGGGAAAAGGAGGAAGAGAGGAGGGGGGAAAAGGAGGAAGAGAGGAGGGGGGAAAAGGAGGAAGAAAGGAGGGGGAAAAGGAGGAAGAAAGGAGGGGGAAAAGGAGGAAGAAAGGAGGGGGAAAAGGAGGAAGAAAGGAGGGGGAAAAGGAGGAAGAAAGGAGGGGGAAAAGGAGGAAGAAAGGAGGGGGAAAAGGAGAAAGAAAGGAGGGGGAAAAGGAGGAAGAAAGGAGGGGGAAAAGGAGGAAGAAAGGAGGGGGAAAAGGAGGAAGAAAGGAGGGGGAAAAGGAGGAAGAAAGGAGGGGGAAAAGGAGGAAGAAAGGAGGGGAAAAGACGAGATATAAAGACTGAAGGGAGGGAGGGAGGAAGAGACACAAGGGATAGGAAGGAATGAGACCAAGGTGATGGGGAAAACGGAATATTAAAAAAGCAAGACCGGTGAAAAATAAGAAAGGTGAGAGAGAGAGAAAGGAAGGGAAAGGAGTGTGGGAGGGGGAGGCAGAAAACCACTCCTAAAAGTTTGTTTATACTGGATAACAACCGAGGCTCTTAGCCCACTGATGGCACTACTCCCTCCCTCCCCCATCCCTCCACCCCCACACATCCTTCCCCCTGGCTTCCCCTCCCCCTTAATCCCCTCACTACCATAATCAGCATTATTATTATTATTATTATCAGTATTGACAAAATTAATTACAATTTTGCCTAATCTGAGGATTTCAATTAAGTCAAATTAGAGTGAGGATAATGCTGGTATTCACTGTCATGCAGGACAGAGGGTCATACACAAGACAATAGTTCATAACCAGTACTCACGCCTTCACCCAGTCCGTACACACACACACACACACACAGGAGGGTATCGATTCATTTCTCTCAATGTTTGCGGACGATGCTAAAATTATGAGAAGGATTAAAACAGACGAGGACTGTTTGAGGCTTCAAGAAGACCTAGACAAGCTGAAGTAATGGTCGAACAAATGGTTGTTAGAGTTTAACCCAACCAAATGTAATGTAATGAAGATAGGTGTAGGGAGCAGGAGGCCAGATACAAGGTATCATCTGGGAGAGGAAATTCTTCAGGAGTCAGAGAAGGAAAAAGACTTGGGGGTTGATATCACGCCAGACCTGTCTCCTGCAGCACATATCAAGCGGATAACATCAGCGGCATATGCCAGGCTGGCCAACATACGAACGGCATTCAGAAACTTTTGTTAAGAATCATTCAGAACTTTGTATACCACATATGTCAGGCCAATCCTGGAGTATGCAGCCCCAGCATGGAGTCCATATCTAGTCAAGGATAAGACTAAACTGGAAAAGGTTCAAAGGTTTGCCACCAGACTAGTACCCGAGCTGAGAGGTATGAGCTACGAGGAGAGACTACGGGAATTAAACCTCACTTCGCTGGAAGACAGAAGAGTTAGGGGGGACATGATCACCACATTCAAGATTCTGAAGGGAATTGATAGGGTAGATAAAGACAGTCTATTTAACACAAGGGGAACACGCACAAGGGGACACAGGTGGAAATTGAGTGCCCAAATGAGCCACAGAGATATTAGAAAGAACTTTTTTAGTGTCAGAGTGGTTGACAAATGGAATGCATTAGGGGGTGATGTGGTGGAGGCTGACTCCATACACAGTTTCAAATGTAGATATGACAGAGCCCGATAGGCTCAGGAATCTGTACACCTGTTGATTGACGGTTGAGAGGCGGGACCAAAGAGCCAGAGCTCAACCCCCGCAAACACAACTAGGTGAGTACACACACACACACACACACCTGTAACACAGGTATAGCAACAGATGACAATTTTAATTCACTCCAACAGCTATAGTCCACCAGGATGGAATGGAACACCATCCAAATGTTAGAGGACCCAATGTTAGAAAGATTGCTCCAAGATGAGACGCCCCGCTCCCACAGCTGGTGGCCCAAGATGAGACGCCCCACTCCCACAGCTGGTGGCCCAAGATGAGACGCCCCACTCCCACAGCTGGTGGCCCAAGATGAGACGCCCCGCTCCCACAGCTGGTGGCCCAAGATGAGACGCCCCGCTCCCACAGCTGGTGGCCCAAGATGAGAAGCCCCGCTCCCACAGCTGGTGGCCCAAGATGAGACGCCCCGCTCCCACAGCTGGTGGCCCAAGATGAGACGCCCCGCTCCCACAGCTGGTGGCCCAAGATGAGACGCCCCGCTCCCACAGCTGGTGGCCCAAGATGAGACGCCCCGCTCCCACAGCTGGTGGCCCAAGATGAGACGCCCCGCTCCCACAGCTGGTGGCCCAAGATGAGACGCCCCACTCCCACAGCTGGTGGCCCAAGATGAGACGCCCCGCTCCCACAGCTGGTGGCCCAAGAGCCTCGATTCTCTGGATGAAAACCCCGCCCCACAGTACATAATTCCTAGATGAGATACTGACCAGATATCCTTCCCCATAATTGGAAAACTGAGTATGTAGGTGTATATGTATGCTTGTGTGTGAGTATATGTCTATGTATGTATGGATATACATAGTGTGTATATCCATACATATGTGTGTATATATATATATATATATATATATATATATATATATATATATATATATATATATATATATATATATATATATATATATATATATGAATATGTGTATGGGTGAGTATATGTATGTATATATGAACAACTCTATAAATAATAATATGTATGAACAACTCGATAAATAATAATAATAAAATAAAGAGCCTTAAACAGAACAACATGTGTGGAAGCATCGGAGTGTGTATGTATGAATGCTGCACAGTATTCATCTATGGACATACGCCGCCCACAGCTATAGTCCCCACCCACAGCTACAGACGCCGCCCACAGCTACAGACGCCGCCCACAGCTACAGACGCCGCCCACAGCTACAGACGCCGCCCACAGCTACAGACGCCGCCCACAGCTACAGCTCCCGCCCACAGCTACAGACGCCGCCCACAGCTACAGACGCCGCCCACAGCTACAGACGCCGCCCACAGCTACAGACGCCGCCCACAGCTACAGTCCCCGCCCACAGCTACAGACGCCGCCCCACAGCTACAGTGCCAAGCCACCAGCACCCTGGTGTACTGTGCACGACACACTTGCCCCAGAGGGTGAGGCTGACTCACCCTCCACTAACACCAGCATTAATTATCATTAGAGAACTTATCACTCTCCTTTCCGATAGTGGCGCGGGGTCAAGGGTCAGAGAGGGGTGATAGTGAGAGGGGAGGAGTTATGGTGAGTGAGAGGGGAGGAGTTATGGTGAGTGAGAGGGGAGGAGTTATGGTGAGTGAGAGGGGAGGAGTTATGGTGAGTGAGAGGGGAGGAGTTATGGTGAGTGAGAGGGGAGGAGTTATGGTGAGTGAGAGGGGAGGAGTTATGGTGAGTGAGAGGGGAGGAGTTATGGTGAGTGAGAGGGGAGGAGTTATGGTGAGTGAGAGGGGAGGAGTTATGGTGAGTGAGAGGGGAGGTGTGTGTCTTCCAACACTGTCATTATACAGCTTTGTTCACTCACAATATGAGGAACACTGCCCAAATGCTGTCATTATAAAGCCAGCGAGACCAGCTCCGGCACACTAACCCAGTTCATGGAGGACAGAAGAAAAATGTATATATGCTGGTTAGCATTGTAAATATCTGGCCACGTCTGTGGTAGAAGGAAAAAAGCACACCAGCACAGTGTAACAGCCATCATGTTACCATGACCAATACCATGACCAGGACGGCTACCATGCCAGCACTACCATGAGAGTCGTGGGGGCGTGCATCATCACTACACTTGTGGTGCCCTTAAGGGTATATACGAGCCACAATTGGCCCAACAAGCACTCCTCCTCCTCCTGTTCACAACCCGCAAGATATCGCTGCACATCTCCAATCCTTTTACAAACTCGTCAAGAATGGGATCCAATCCGAATCTTACCTTGCGGTTATTCGGAGGATCAATATCGCCGCGGCCCGGTCTCTGACCAGGCCTCCTGCCTGGTGGTCTCGTCAACCAGGCTGTTGGACACTCTTGCTCGCAGCCTGAAGGATGAGTTTACAGCCTGGTTGATCAGGTATCCATCCTTTCGAGGTGTTTATCACGTTCTCCTTTTAACACTGTCAGAGGTCGACCAGTTATGGCTAGGTAAAATCCAGTAAGATGTGTAGAGAGTGTTGTGTAGGGGTGGGGTGGGGTGTGGGGTGTGGTGTGGTGTGGTGTGTGGTGTGGTGTGTGGTGTGGTGTGGTGTGTGGTGTGGTGTGTGGTGTGGTGTGGTGTGGTGTGGTGTGGTGTGGTGTGGTGTGGTGTGGTGTGGTGTGGTGTGGGGTGTGGTGTGGGGTGTGGTGTGGTGTAGAGACACTGAAAAGTCTAGAGTCCTTGATGCTGATAGAGTTCTATCTCAGCGCACCTCAGCTTCTCAACGGAGGTTTCAACAACAATTCCAAAGTTATGTTCATCTTTCGTATAGCAAGTCCAACCACTTGGGCTGGACGGTAGAGCGACGGTCTCGCTTCATGCAGGTCGGCGTTCAATCCCCGACCGTCCAAATGGTTGGGCACCATCCCCCCCCCCGTCCCATCCCAAATTCTTATCCTGACCCCTTCCAAGTGCTATATAGTCGTAATGGCTTGGCGCTTTCCCCTGATAATTCCCTTTCCCTTTCAGATGGCAAGAGAGAGAGTATGAATGGGCACTATAAATCTCGCATAGGATAATAAGAGTATGATTCACAGCCGATTCACAGCTGGGCTTCGCTAACAGTTCAAGGTAAAGGGAGATAATGTACTGAATAACGACATTTCATGGCAAAGATTATAGACACACATGAGGGAGGGAGGGGGAGGGAAGTTGAAGGAGAAGACTGGGAGAAGAGAGGTACAAGGATAAGGGCGGGAGGAGGGACGAAAAAGGGTTTAGAGGGAAGAGGGTGAAGGGTCCAGCTGCTAGGGGTACCATTAGGGTCAGCTGCTAGGGGTGGAAGGCCCTTTGACCCAGCTGGTTCACCCGACCCCCGATACCCGATACTGACAACACGTGCCCCCAATACCTACCACCACCATTCACCACCGACACACACTACCACGACACCCACATCTCATGCCCAATACATCAAACCCCCCTTACCCTCCCCACCTTCCTGTAACTACGCAGACAGTGTCTTGTATCGTAGTTGATATCATACAAGAAAAGAGGTCGGGAGTCGGTACATTAGACAACCGACGGTTTGAAAGGCGGGGTCCAAGAGCTAACAGCTCGATCCTGCAGCCACAAATGGTAAATACCACACACACAAGAGGGAGCACTCCGGTCACCAGAGACCACCTGGGTCGACCCGGTGCCTGGGGTCGACCCGGTGCCTGGGGTCGACCCGGTGCCTGGGGTCGACCCGGTGCCTGGGGTCGACCCGGTGCCTGGGGTCGACCCGGTGCCTGGGGTCGACCCGGTGCCTGGGGTCGACCCGGTGCCTGGGTAGACCCGGTGCCTGGGTAGACCCGGTGCCTGGGTAGACCCGGTGCCTGGGTAGACCCGGTGCCTGGGGTCGACCCGGTGCCTGGGGTCGTTACTCTACACTAACCCTGTCTACCACAAGGGTCTTAATAAGGCCTATCCGGAGAGGCACCAGGTATAGGCCTATGAGAACAAAGCGCGCGCATTACATAAAACATGAACGAAGGCCATTCTCCAAGTACAGTAGGCAAGTGCACGTAGCTACCCAAGGCCAGCTGTCTCCACCCTCAACCGCCACGCTCTAATATATGCAAATATAGATCGGAAATGCGCTAGGCCGCTCACATGCCCACACACACACACACAATTCCCATCCTCACAATCCCCCCTTCAACCCCATATTTTCACACCAAGTCAATCAGACCAGCCAATCTCCCCCACCACTTTCAGATAGTCAATGCGCCAGTCAGTTGTAACTAGTTCAGTCTAGGTTATGAATCGGAATATTCTTCAGTCTTGCCAATCTTTCTAATCCTTAGCAATGATTAAGCATCTCCCCCTTGACGCCCATGCATGCATGCAAGCTCGTCCAAGATCACAATCCCTTGTGTCTTATCAAAAGCGCTTTTGATGCCAACACAGAATGCTTGGCTATGTCATTTGTTACATAATTTACTGTGTTATTACCTGTGCTCCGCTCTTCAGTACAACCCTTTAGAATAGCTTGAGCTACCTTATCCCTTTGTGTGTATTTTACCTCAATAAACTTATTTCAATTTAGCCCTCCCTTACCTCCTAGTCTACCTACTGCCTGAGAGATGCGACAAAGAATGATCCTTTCCAGCGTCTTGTAACTAGGAGATTGCGAGAACAACTACAAGCGTCTACCGGTACTAGATGCTTGTAGTTCTCGCAATGTTCTCACGGTACATGTACAATGTACATCTACCGGTACTAGACCACCACATCAAGCTCACCAAAGCAGACCTACCGGTATTAGATGATAAGACCGCCACAGCAGACTTACCGGTGCCAGATCCTCTCCTGAGGTTGACAGGCCCAACACCAAACCAATTTTCACCTTGGACTAGTTGATAGCCCAACCCCAATAAAGTTACACCAGACACCTAACACCCCCCCCCCCCACAATAGGCCTACCCTCACTACCTCAACCCCTACACTTCCCCCTCTACCTTCACCCCCTCCCCCGCGCTTCCCTTACTACCTCCACCCCTAACACTTCCCCCTCCCTACCTCACCCCACTACTTCTCTCATCAAGACATAAGTGAGACTGCTTTCAATTATTTTCTTCTCCTTCTGCAGCCTCTCAAGGAGTACTTGTCAGCGCGACAGATGGTTGGCTCGCCGCCACAACCTGCCCTCAATGGCCAAAGGAAGCCCTCAAGCTGTCTTTTCACCCCAGGTGGAGAAGGTTTGGCTCCTCACCCGCCTGCGGACACCAACAACCTGGTGAAACTAAACCAAGCAGGGAAAACTGTCACTGCCGTATTATTATGGCACTCCATATGGTACAACATTTGCACAGCCTCTTCAGGTAAGTTCCAGGTAAGCGAGCGAGCGTACTCACTTTGGTCCCGCCTCTCAACTGTCAATCAACTGGTGTACAGATTTCTGGAGCCTATTGGGCTCTATCATATCTACATTTGAAACTGTGTATGGAGTCAGCCTCCACCACATCACTTCCTAGTGTCCATTTACTCTGACACTGAAACAATTCTTTGTAACGTCCCTGTGGCTCATGTGGGTACTCAGTTTCCATCTGTGTCCCCTTGTGCGTGTTCAACCCAAACCAAGCACGCTGTTTGTGTGGCTGAGTGCGTGCTTGGGGTGGCTGAGTGCGTGCTTGGGGTGGCTGAGTGCGTGCTTGGGGTGGCTGAGTGCGTGCTTGGGGTGGCTGAGTGCGTGCTTGGGGTGGCTGAGTGCGTGCTTGGGGTGGCTGAGTGCGTGCTTGGGGTGGCTGAGTGCGTGCTTGGGGTGGCTGAGTGCGTGCTTGGGGTGGCTGAGTGCGTGCTTGGGGTGGCTGAGTGCGTGCTTGGGGTGGCTGAGTGCGTGTTGGAGGCAGTAAGTGTGTCTCCAGGAAGGAGGACCGAGGCGGCCGAACACTCCCCCTCATTACGCCACTAACAAGTAACACACTCGCCAAGTCACAGTCCTCCGGCCCGGGTGTGTGTGTCTCAACACAGCGCACGCACGCGCGTGTACGCACCCACAGGCAGCCAGGCAAGCGCGCGCGCGCCCACACACACACACACACACACACACACACACACACACACACACACACACACACACACACACACACACACACACACACACACACACACACACACGCACGCACGCACATATCACAACCTGTTTAGACAGTACTTATAGTAACCATGCGGGATATATAACCATGCGGTACATATATTGCCATACTTGACAATTAGGAAGTAGAATTAGGTACTACTGAACTTGGACAAACTGGAAAAGGTTTTGTATTTATGGTGCTAATAAAACCCCCTAACCTAACCATCCTAGGCTTACTACACGCTATCAGAGGCCTAATATCGTATATGTGCATATTAGGTCTACTTGGAGTATTTCCGGGGCTTAGCGTCCCCGCGGCCCGGTCGTCGGCATATTATAAGTTTGGTTCTTAGCTCTTTTTTTTTCCAGACTATAAAATAAATAGCTTGAAATTCTACTTTGTCCTTCACGACTGTGTGTGTGTTCGAGCATCCACATAGTTTCAAATAATAGTATCTTATCAGGAGGATTGATTGACTGATGAAGATTACGCCACAGAGAGGTGGCACGGGCATGAATAGCCCCGTAATTATCAGGAGGATGAAGAAGCACTTTAATTACTATACATCACCTACGACAGACCTGCAACTGGAGGCCGCATTCCCCACCAGGGAAACCTCCATCCACAGCTAAACTAAGACGACACCAACACGAGGATGGGGAAGAGATACTGAACCTTTAATCACTAGTAGAGAAGAGAATCAGATCGTCTGATTAACGGTCTGATCCATCAAGTTGTCAGTCGCCGCTGTTCACTGTGGGAACCACAACCCGCTTGGTAAGGTGTTTAGCCACTTCCCTCTACAGTACAATTAGAGGTCTCTTACCAATGTCCCTCTTTGAGAGGTCTCTTACCAATGTCCCATTTGAAAGATCTCTTACCAATGCCACAAAAAGCGAAGGGAGGCATTAAACACTACTGTATATATAAGTTATGTTTTAGTAAGTTGATACGAGAAGTAAATGTTGTATGGAGGTTCTCCAGGAATACGCCGAGCAGTGTAATGTGCGGCACTACTCACTACACTCTGCTAGTATCACTCATTCAAATTTACTAGTTAAAAATAAAAAATTTTGTTAACCAGTTAGCTTAGTTTATCATATTATGCACTACACGCCTGTCGGTAGTGGAAAAAGGGTACAGAGGCACATAATAGGCACAGAAATTGAACAATCGAGGGAAAGCACCATAAGCCATTACGACTATATAGCACTAGGAAGGGGGTCAGGATAAGGATTTGGGATGGGACGGGGGGGGGGGGGGGGGAAGAAATGGTGCCCAACCACTTGTGGGACGGTCGGGGATTGAACCGCAAGACCGTCGCTCTACCGTCCAGCCCAAGTGGTTGGAATAGGCAAACGAACTATGATAATAATGATGTGATTACTACACCATCGCTGAAAATGATCTTCATTAAACATTATGTTGACTTCTACTTTTGTTCCGGCAATATTGTGTATACTTGTTGGGAAGATCCTTAACAACCGCGGACCTCTGATGTTGACCAGACCACACACTAGAAATTGAAGGGACGACGACGTTTCGGTCCGTCCTGGACCATTCTCAAGTCGAGAATCAGTACTTCAGCCACGTTATTGTGACTCATCACCTCTGATGTTCATTCAGTGTTCTTTGTTCTTTCCTCAACTCAAGGAAACATTCCTTCAGTATACGAATACTCAGCACGAATAATGAGCAAGAAGAATGAGCCAGGGGTATTAGGCAGACAATGGCACCAAACTCCATATACGGCCTCAAGAAACAGTTCTGGCAAGAGCACGAGACATTCACAAGTCTAACCGGCAGATGAGGGTTAAAAGGCGAGGCCCGAGAGCTTGAGCATACTCCCCGTAGACACACAGAAGAATGCACACACACAAGAAGCCAGACACAGAGCTAGGGAACACTAACGTCTGCGGTGATTAATACACCCCCATAGTAAACAACACTTGCCTGAGAATACACAACCCGGTCACAACAACCAGGCTTCAGTACTTAGCTCAGCCCCTGGGACTTTTTTTTTTTAATTATTATTTTCTACCACAGACGTGGCCACACATTTCTGAGGCCACTGGGACTGACCGGCTGACAATAGCCGAGAGGGGAGAAAGTGGGGGAGGCGAAGGGGGGAAGGGGGAGGAGTAGACAGGAAGGAGGAAGCAGGAAGAAGCGGGGGGAAGGGGGGGGGGGCGAGAAGAAAAGAAAGGAGCGGATATGAGAGGTCAATGAGGAGGGGGTAAGGAGGAATAAGATGAAGTACGGAATAAGGAGGGAAGAAGTAGAACGAGGAAGTGAGGAAGCTAGGGGAAGGAAAGGAAAAGGGCAGGAGGAGGAGGGAGAGAGAGAATGGGCCGAGGAGGAAGAGATGGCAGAATAAAAACAATTAAATTACAACTGCAACAATCAACAACCCTCTCTATGTCAATAAACAAACACAGGCTCACCCAACAATCCAAAGTTGCCACTACACTCGCCCCTCGAAGCAAAATTAAAAAAAAAATAAAATCCAAAGTTTTACAGAGTTCAATATTGTATGCTAATACTTATTACTAAATCAAGGAAACGCAAAAACACTTGATAACCAGTAACACAGTGATCAGCAAAGTACGGTCACAACCGCCGGGTCCCGGGTTCCATTCCCACGGCAGGACAGAGACGTTTGGCACCGTTTCCTTCCTCCTAATGCCTCTGTCTGCCTGTAGGCAACCCGGCACTATAGACTTAGACAACTGTTGTGGAATGCGTCCTGAGGAAGATGTACATGGCCTAGCCCTAAGGGAAACCTAAATAAGCCTAATCACAGTTCCTGTCCTCGAGTATGGAAAACCATAATGCTTCAAGGAGGAGGGGGGGGGGGGAGATTTATTTATTGCCTGTCTCTACCTCATCACACTCGACTTGAGAATGGTCCAGGACGGACCGAAACGTCGTCGTCCCTTCAACTTCTAGTGTGTGGTCTGGTCAACATGCTTCAAAATTGACATTCAAAATTATGAGCGAGTTCAAATTTCAAAATTATGAGCGAGTTCAAATTTCAAAATTATGAGCGAGTTCAAATTTCAAAATTATGAGCGAGTTCAAATTTCAAAATTATGAGCGAGTTCAAATTTCAAAATTATGAGCGAGTTCAAATTTCAAAATTATGAGCGAGTTCAAATTTCAAAATTATGAGCGAGTTCAAATTTCAAAATTATGAGCGAGACGTTGGTATCATGCTCCAGCATTTATTACGCTCTCTTTCATTAGGCCTAACTATTTTGTATAGTTTACAAATAATTTGCTGGGATGACTTCGGAGTCTACATCCTATTACAGTTCAAGGTTCATATAATTGCTCAGTAGACAATTAGCAAGTTGAAATTTGGGGAAATGGTAAGAGAAATAGTGAAGTGACTTGGAGGGGGGGGGGAGGGATTATAGAAGCGAGGTTTATCGAATTAAAAAAACAAAAATAAAAAAAATAAATCCAGGCCTAATAATTCTGGAACTAAAATCTCAGTCGAGCATGATGAGGGCTCAAGGCGTGGGTCGATACCTGGTTGATGGGGTTCTGGGAGTTGTTCTACTCCCCAAGCCCGGCCAGGGCCAGGTCGAGTCGGCGAATGGACGAAAAATACCAAGTTGAGGCAAGAAACTGAGTAGACAGCGACGGGTGGTGGTGATGATGGTGATGATGAGGGAACAAGTGCAGGCAGGAAATGACGAGCGGTGAATAGTGCTCCAGCTGGGATAGGAACTGGACGAGGAGGGGGGGGGGGGGGTAGGTGGACGGCGCGCGCACAGCCCTCCTGTTATAAACGCCACTTGAGGTGGGCTATAACGGCCTGTCTGTCTGTCTGTCTGTCTGTGGGGGGGAGGGGGGGAGGGGGGGGGGGCGAGCCCCGGGGAGTTCAAATAACACGCTCTATTCAAGAATCTTTTATATATGACTAATTACACACACACACACGCTCATTTCACAGATAAATAAGCCTACAGGCAATAACCAGAGGCACTGTGAACCATACAGTGAACATACAGTGTCACTATCACAAATGAAGACTCGTTGAAGACGTGAAGACTCGTAAAGACACAGGCTTTAAAATGGTGAGGTTTGTGTAAGACGGCATCCATATGGTGGTCTTGGCCAGGTACGGTGTTGCTTGGTCAGCAAACCACTACTTCTATGACCAAAGTTTTGTCTTTCCTTGCCTATTTCTGTCTGTCTGCGTATGTCAAACTGCCACCCTATTTTGAGTTGGCTGTACCTATTTAATCTGACGAGCTGTGTATTTGCCTTCTTTTTATTTAGGATGGCAACCTCATGTTTAGTCGTTTCCATGTGTGTATGCAACACACACACACACACACACACACACACACACACACACACACACACACACACACACACACACACACACACACGGGAGTCACTGTTGTCACAGCCTAAAATCTAACTAGGCCTAATCGATGAAATGATTAGAGGGCTTAACGGCTGAGTGGACAGCGCTCGGGGTTCCTAGTCCTAAGGGTCCGGGTTCGATACCCGGCGGAGGCGGAAACAAATGGGCAGTTTCTTTCACCCTGATGTCCCAGTTCACCTAGCAGTAAATAGGTACTTTGGAGTTAGACAGCTGCTACGGGCTGCTTCCTGGGGTGTAACAAAAAAGGAGGCCTGGTCGAGGACGCTAAGCCCCGAAATCATCTCAAGATAACCGCTTAAACATAGTTTAAGATCTGTTAGTAACTAATCTTGTATTCAAATGTTGAGAAGCTTAGGCCCTTTTGAGTGTTTCATTAAATTAATTCGAGCGGTCACAAGGTTGTCTGCTTGCTCCCCAGAGGCCAGATTCACGAAACAGTTACGCAAGTACTTACGAACGTGTACATCTTTCCTCAATCTTTAGCGGGTTTGTTTACAATTATTAAACAGTCAATGAGCTCCGAAGCACCAGGAGGCTGTTTATAACAATAACAACTGTTGATTGGGAAGTTTTCATGCTTGTAAACTGTTTAATAAATGTAACCAAAGCCGTCAAAGATTGAGGGAAGATGTACGTGTTCGTAAGTACTTGCGTAACTCCTTCGTGAATCTGGCCCCCAGGTCAACGATTACACCAGCATTAAACAGATGATTCGACATCTCTTGAATGAAAGGTTCATTCCAGTAAACTTTCGCGCAGTTGTGGGTTACACTGTGATGCTCTGGAAACGTAGGCTACTCTGATATAATTACTCCCGGATCATTTACATTTTCTTCACGCTTTACCCAGCCACTTTGACTGGACGGTAGAGCGACGGTCTCACTTCATGCAGGTCGGCGTTCAATCCCCGATTGTCCAAATGGTTGGGCACCATTCCTTACCCCCCGTCCCATCCCAAATCCTCATCCTGATCCTTTCCAAGTGCTATAAGTCGTAATGGCTTGGCGCTTTCCCCCCTGATAATTAAAAACAAAAATTTTTCACGTTCTATGAAATAGTTTAATTGCATTTTATATGACGTTCTTGCTTTAATTTCCTCGTTTATTACCAGCAGTCGCTGACCACTACAACCTGGCTGGATGGGATAGCATCGTGGGACAGAACATATTGCCGGAACAACCGTGGACATCTTCAAGAGGAAACTAGATTGTTTCCTCCAAGGAGTGCCGGACCAACCGGGCTGTGGTGGGCATGTGGGCTTGCTGCGGGCCGCTCCAAGCAACAGCCTGGTGGACCAAACTCTCACAAGTCAAGCCTGGCCTCGGGCCGGGCTTGGGGAGTAGAACTCCCAGAACCCCATCAACCAGGTATCAACCAGGTACGGCTATTGAAGATCAACCAAACTCAGGAGGGTAGAAATAGCCTAAGCTACTCAATCCCTTTAAGATGTATTTTATTGTCTCAATAAACGTACTTGAACTTGATCAACGAAGCTATCGTTACTTGCATCTTGTAATATAATGAAACGCAAATTCACTCATGTATATTTTCGGTAATGCCTAAAATTTCTCAAATTGTATTCCGTGGAATGCGAACGAAAATTTATGCACAAAATATTAAGAGGAACTAGATCTACACCTGTACTCAGAAATCATTTTCTACGAGACCAGAAAAAATGATAAAATGTATCAAATCGTCTCAAGAGAATGGATGCGACAGAAATACTAAGAAATAACTAAGCATGATTACAGCTTGATCAACCAGGCTGTGACTCATACGTCGGGCTGCAAGCAGCCGCGTGAAACAGCCTGGTAGAGGACCGGGCCGCAGGGATACTAAGTCCTGAAATCATCTCAAGATAACCTCAAGGAGAGGCCCAATGTGTCTCAAGTCTCCCCCCCCCCCAAGTAAAAGAATTACCAATCAGCCTGTGTTAATTAAGGAGGAAGCTTCAGGAACCACTCCTTGTGGTACTTAATCAACAGGGCGGTATTGTCTACGTCAGAATGCGAGCTACAAGCCCCAACAATCTAAATGACCAAACCATAGGCCAGGAGCCAAGCCGCGGGGGGGCGTACGAAACCACTGAAACCTACGTATATAATATATATATATTATATAAATATAATATAATAAATATAATATATTATATTTAAGAGTAACGCCTTCACATAGCATAATGTTAATCAGGAACAAAATAAGCCAAGATAATTTTCCTTTATCAAATACTGAACAGAATTTGGTAATTTTCCTGGAAGGAACCTTGAGAGATAAGCCTACATGGTGTTAATGTACAGGCACATAATTAAGAAGAAAGATAAGGGCAGTGTAGATACGGGCATTAAACACACCGCCAGCTTATTACACGCGGTACGTGATGGCATTCATAATAACATATATACTAAGAAATAACTAAGCATGATTACAGCTTGATCAACCAGGCTGTGTGGGATAGCGGTGTGGAGGGTCTACACCAGCAGCGAGTAGCACAACAAATCGACAGGGGGAAGCATGAATATCTCTAACTGCACACTTGATATTATTAAGGAATTACTGTCACAGAGAGAGGACGTGCTTACAAGCAATGTAAATCCTATCGAAACTAGATCTCTGTTACAAGAGTAGATCCTGACTAGCCTATGCTTGCGTTGGTATACAGTTTACCAACTAGCCTATGCTTGCGTTGGTATACAGTTTACCAACTACCCTATGCTTCCGTTGGTATACAGTTTACCAACTAACCTATGCTTCCGTTGGTATAGTTTACCAACTAGCCTAAATATACTTCCATAGGTGTACTGTTTCTGAGACCGCAAATGTCTCAGAAATTCATGGTCTATTTAGTTCAATTTTTAAAACTGTATTTTACTGATTTTTCTCCATTGCCAATATAAATATCACCTCTCTAATTGTCAGCAATTTGTTTTTATATTTGACTCTCTACCCACCATTATCAATTCACCACCACATTACCACCACTACCACCATCACTAACCACGTGACAACACCACCACTGCTGCTGCTAATCTCCAAGCATATCATAACCCCCCCAGTCACTAACCAGCTTAAACGCCGCCCCTGCCCGACAGGTCAAGTGACTCAGTCAACAGGTGCTTCAGTCAACAGGCGTTGTGTAGTGGAGACACTTTCCCCTGCACTCCGTCACTGCCCACCACCACCACCTGCCCCGTCACTTGTTTACACCCTGTGGCCCAATAGTCGCCTTACGCAACATGCCTCGTCTCCTGTGTGTTGGGTTTGGTGCCAGGCTCATGGCCTCGGTTACTGAGCTCTGGAGGGTTATCAACACCATTACAATTGCTTACAATAACTCGGTGTATATACCCCGAGAAACTGGGCACACTTCTTGCTGTTTATATACGCATTCATGAAGGTAAAACACCACTATCACAGGCCACTATCTTGTGGAGACGGAGCCTAAATACTGGCATCATCCCCGACATACTTAAAACATGCAGACGAGGAGTCACAATAACGTGGCTGAAATATGTTGACCAAACCACACACTAGAAAGTGAAGGGACGACGACGTTTTGGTCCGTCCTGGACCATTCTCAAGTCGATTGTCAAGTCTGACAATCGACTTGACAATCGAGTTGAGAATGGTCCAGGACAAGTCGATTGTCAGACTTGACAATCGACTTGAGAATGGTCCAGGACGGACCGAAACGTCGTCGTCCCTTCACTTTCTAGTGTGTGTGGTTTGGTCAACATGCAAAACATTATAGACCAATAGCTCTAACTTCACACATCATAAAAATCTTTGAAAGAGTGCTAAGAGGTAAGATTACAGATCACGGGGAATCACAACATCTACATAACCGCGGGCAACACGATTTCATGACAGGACGCTCCTGCCTCTCTCAGTTGCTAAATCAATAAGACATGGCCTAAGGTACCGTGGAAGACGAGCAAAACCCACATGTAATATACACAGACTTTGTAAGAGCTTTCGACATATGTGACCACGGTGTTACTGCACACAACATGCGCTCAAAAGGAATTACTTTAAGAGGAAGAGGAATAAAGGAGGAATTACTTACCAAGAGGCAATAGTTTACATATATATATTGTGACGGGTCGGTGGCGGAGGATGGCAGGGCAGGGGTGTGGGGTCCTAATAAGGGAATATACTGAGTTTGGAACTGTGGACAGGAAAATTGAACTTCGACTTAGTAATTATTCATCATTTACACAGGCTGAACTGCCGGCCATTCTGGCTTGTTTGGAGGAAGTACGTCAAGACGAAAACGATGTTTTTGTATTTGTCGATAGCCGAGGAGCACTTGATTCCTTAAACAGTCTAAATCCAATATTCGTCCATAGTTGAGGATTGTAAGTGAAGGATAGATGAGATACCGCTGAAAGGTCACAAAGTGAAATTCATTTATTCACCTAGTTGTGCTTGCGAGGGTTGAGCTCTGGCTCTTTCGGCCCGCCTCTCAACTGTCAATCAACTTATTTTTTACCACACACACAAGATAAGACGAGCAGCCCGTAACAGCTGTCTAACTCCCAGGTTACTGCTAGGTGAACAGAGGCCATCAGGATGAAAGAAACTGTGCCCATTTGTTTCCGCCATCGCCAGGGATTGAACACCAGACCCTAGGATTATGAATGCCGAGCGCTGTCCACTCAGCCTCCGTGGCCCCATGTGAATCGTGTCTCAGGTTGGAATAGTGCTCAACGAGGTGGCGGATGACCTCAATTTCAATTTCTCACTCCACTTTATCCTCCTCTTGCTGCTCATTCATTACCATACTCTTGTTGACGGCGACGGTGAGTGGTAGCGAAGTAGGGTAGGGAGGGGGATGGAAGTTGGGAGGGAGGGGGATGGAAGCTGGGAGGGAGGGGGATGGAAGTTGGGAGGGAGGGGGGTGGGGATTGCACAGCCACCCTCCAGTAGTCGGTCAGCAAGACATGGCGCTCTCATGTCCACTGACCTTTCTATGTCACTTCTCACACTCCCCACCTCTCCAGCATATCCATCATCTTCCCAGTCCCCCCCCCCCCACCACCACCCCACACTCCAACAACAACACCCACATTACTCCAACATTATCTAACCCTCCCCACCACCCTCCCTCCACAACTCTTCTACTAGCACCCTCCTCATACCTGGCATCTCATTTCCCCCATTCACCCGGCCTCTCTCCCTCCCTCCGCCACTCCCTGGAACCTATTACCTTGCAGACTGGGGGGTGGGGGTGAGGGTGGGCTTGGTGGGGAGGGGTTGCACACCATCTCCCACCCACCTGTGAGGTGAGGAGGGCCAGGTGGGGATTTGGGGAATGCACAGCACACTGCCCAGGCTTGGCGAGAAAGGCAGGTGGGGAAGCGATGGGTTGGGGGAGGGGGGGGGTGATGTTGGGGTGAAAGGCAGGCACTCCTCCTGCCTTTTACCTTCACTACAGCACCAATAACACACTGCTTTTCTTCTAATTAGTCTGCAATTTGATTTGAAAACAGTGAGACGGATGGAGAGGAGAGAGGAAAAGGAGAAAATAAAGACGGGGGAGGAAATGGAGGAGGTGAATAAAAGATGGACAGATAGAACAGAACACAGGAAGAGGTGCCCGTCTCACAGGCGATAAGGAGAGGTTACTGACAGCACTGAAAGTGAGTGAAGAGGCAGGGAGGAAGTGGACGCAGGCAGAGAGGGAAGAGATAAAGGGCAAGAAAGGAGCAAACGGAAGTGAATAAGCAATACAAAAAGAAACTAAGGTCGTAAGCCAACTACCAATCCTCTACAGTCATTTTAACAAATGAAACTGTCCGCTCAACCTGCATTAGGCTACTCAAGTTCACGTACGTTTATTGAAACAATAAAACACATCTCAAACGGGAATAGAGCAGCTTAGGCTATTTCTACCCTCCAATCATTAGCCTACTGAAAGTAAGCTTACTACTGCACGAGTTGAAAGCTAGTGATGCAGTTAAAGAATTGGTAGGGGATTGGGGGGAGGGAGGACGAGGTAACGTGGGGAGGAGATGAAGGTAGAGGTAGACGAGGGGGAAGGAGGGGTTAGGAGTTAAAGGTAGCAGGTGGGGGAAGAGGAGGGAGGGGGTTGGGGAGGAGACAACCGGGCGTCCTTGAAGGATGGGTGGGCCACTGGAGGCGTCTGGTCGCCCACCTCCCTCCCCCCACCCCCAACACTCCCGCATACCACCCCCCCAACACACGCACGCACGCACACGCACGCACTTGCGCTACATGCGTGGATTTAAATGTAGATATCACAGAAACCATGGGGTGGGTCAGGAAGCTAGTGCAGCAGCCAACTGAACATTAAGAGGCGGTAACCAAGACCTAAAGTTCAACCTTTTCACATGCACAGTCTGGTCAATGGGCAACAAGTTGACGACCCCACATAAACCAAAGGTTTAAACGTAAATATAATGAAAACGAGAATATAGTTCATTCAATCAGCTGCTGATCGTCGATAAGTGAAACTTACAAGATGACATTCGACTAGCATACACATTAAGATGTGGTCAGGGGATTACAATACGCATGCGGATGCACGCACGCGCACACACTAGTAGTTTTGTGCGGACAGCGCACAGGACTCGTAATTCTGTGGCGTGGGTTCGATTCTCCGACCATTCTGAAACAAATGGACAGTTTCTTTCACCCTGAATGTCCCTGTTACCTAGCAGTAAACAGGTATTTGGGAGTTATACAGCTGTTACGGGCTGCTCCCCCCCCCCCTCTCAGTTTCCCTAAGGCTGCTTTGGCTTTGTTTAGTCGGTCCCTTACGTGAATTTTTATCCCTGTTCTATTGATCATGAGTCCCAGTATTCTGCCTACCTCCGCATATTGGATCAGGCTGTTGTCAAGGATAATGGGGTCTGGGTTGCTTTTTGCAATGTGGATTATCTGGAACTTTTGTTTATTTGTGCTTATTTTCTATTCTTCTCAAAGTTGTTTATGAATTTAATTGCTGCCTTGGTTTTTGTCGGCTAGTAGCGGCTTTGATGGTCCCGGTTGGCAAATTATTTGGGTGACATCGTCAGCGTTTGTGATGTATCCTCCATGTTGGGGTTGGGGTAGGTCAGCTGTATATATGTTGAATAGAGTGGGAGAGAAACAGCTTCCTTGTGGTACTCCACTTTTTAGTTCTATTACGTCACCCAAGTAGCTGCCAATATTAAGCCTAGCAGTTCAGTTGTCTATAAAGCTGCAGAGCATAGCAGTAAATCTCTGTGGGCGTCCTAGCTCGGATATCTTATATTTTAGGCCGGTGTGTCACACTTTCTCGAAGGCTTTCGAAACGCGTCTACGGTGGTGGTGGATTGGGTATGAGTGGAAGTGTTGATGGATAGGGGTGTGTGGGTATGTATAGGGGTTACCGTACCTTGAGGTTTACCTTGAGGTTACCTTACCTTATCATACCCACACCCCCGCCAAGGGGGGGGGGTATGTATATGGGGGGTGTGGGTATGTATAGGGGGGGTGTGGGTATGTATATGGGGGGTGTGGGTATGTATAGGGGGTGTAGGTATGTATAGGGGTGTGGGTATGTATAGGGGGGGTGTGGGTATGTATAGGGGTGTGGGTATGTATAGGGGGTGTAGGTATGTATAGGGTGGGGGGGTGTGGGTATGTATAGGGGGTGTAGGTATGTATAGGGTGGGGGGGTGTGGGTATGTATAGGGGGTGTAGGTATGTATAGGGTGGGGGTGTGGGTATGTATAGGGTGGTTGTGGGCATGTATTGGAGGGGAGTTAAATTGTTGACATGGGGGGGGGAGGCGAGCGAGAGTGGCTTTACAGTTTGTGGGTGTTTTTCTTTTCTTCAAGATTGGGATTTAAATGACTTGTGTTGTCGTAGGCAGGCTATGAGGTATGCACATTGGGTGGGTGACTGTGGGTGTGGGAACATGGGGCCCCTCATAATGAATACAGTGACTTACACAGTTGTTGGTGGTAGTGATTGTTATTGGTGGGGGTCAAGTGAGGGGGTACGTATACAACTGGTGGTTGGTCATTCATACAACCGGTGTTTAAAGGAGTGGCGAACAATTAGGGGGGGGAGGTTAAGGACGGCGTTAAATGCAGGAGTGTATAAAAAAACAAAAGTGTATAGGTGTGGGAGGAGATGAATGGTGAGTCTGTGTGAGGTTGGTGAGAGCAGGTGATGTTAAGGGGCCCGGGAACCCTCCCTGCTGGTAACCTAAACACACACACACTGGCACATAAAAAACATTAGTTGTTAATGGACTATAAACGAAAGCAAGCTCAGATTTATCATCATATAGTCACATCACATCAGTTGCATATAGTCCTGGGGACCATTCAGGCTTGTTCGCATTTATCATCATGTATAACTGTTGTATGTGTTAAGTCAGTATAAGGAGGCCTTCAGAAGTCATTGCAAGCAAACAAGAGGAAGGTTACCATAGGGGGCTTCACTTTAACCATTCACATTTGTTACTACAGCATTCTAAGAAACAAGACGAAGAATTTAATAAACATAAAACCGCAAGATATTCCAAGAAGAGGCGTAGACCCAGATGAAGAGCAAAGGTGTAAGAGAGTAACTTGAACGTTCCTTCAAATTATTACTTTCCAGTCAGACAGTGAGTGGTGCCCACGTCAAACTCGTTCTGTGCGAACCATTGTTAACAGGTCATTAACCATGACTGGTAAGAGAGCGAGCCGCCACGAGGGCCAACATCCCAGCATCAGCCACATCAAGGTGGGTCCCGACCCACCCCACTGCCTTATCACCACCCACCATTACAATAACGACCCACTCCCTCTTCTCCCCCATTCCCCCTTCTCTCCTGGGCGACACATGAATAATCCCAACTTCACTACCACTTATCTATCCCTTTACATCTGTCCCCCCTTGCCCCCATCCCCCCCCCCCTTCACTTCTGCACCGTAAACGCTCACCACCAAGGGTCGGTGGGTGTCGAGTTGCGCGGGCTCCGACACCTTGTTGAGGCCCACCGACACTACACTAATTACTGGAGCCTGCCACCTAACCTCCCCCCCCCTTCCTCCGGCCAGTGAGGCTTATTAAGGCAACCAGTGTTCAGTGCTTTCCTCCCGCAGAGTAAGGACTCATAGTTCAAATGTGCATGAATATATATATATATATATATATATATATATATATATATATATATATATATATATATATATATATATATATATATATATATATATATATATAGTTTAAAATGTATATAGACTGATAGTTTAAACGTATACTCAGCACACAGCATGTATCCTTTCACGAGCAAAGATCACATTCACCCCAACATAATCTAGCACTATTCATGCCACCTCTTGGGTGGCATGATCTTCATCAATCAATAAATCAATGTTTTCTCTTCAGCTACAAATCATCATCATCTGTAACTTCTCAGATATTTATTCATATATTCATTAATATATCGTTTCCCACAATGCACGCCGCGTAATGCCCTTGTAACCCACGGCGATGCGAGGTACACTCCTGGCCTTTTAACTAGAGCAACACGCCAAGTTCTCTTTAAAACGACAACAAATGACACTTCCACTGATCGTGGTCACATGCAACCCGTTCTCGCAAATTTAATAAGTCAATATTGACTTATTAAATATGTGCATAGGCAACATACTTAACATAATAGATACCCTTAAAAAAATTCATAGAAAACACCGACCTTACCTAACCTACTTAGTATGTTAAGATAAGCATCTTATTGCTTCGTAATTACAATTATTACCTAACCTATAATAGGTATAGGTTAAGTAATAATTGTAATTACGAAGCAATAAGATGCTTATCTTAAGATACTAACAAGGTTAGGTAAGGTCGGTGTTTTCTATGAATCTTTTTAAGGGTATCTATTATGTTTAGTATATCACCTATGCACGTAGTTAATAAGTCAATATTGACTTTACGAATTTGCGAGAACGGGTTGTCACATGATACCCAACAAAAATCCTCCACCAGCGAGAGTGACATTTGTTATCCAGCGGCCGTCAGACTCCCGGTAAAAGTACATTGAGTAACGAGGTGAAGAGACAGATCCAGCAGCCGGAGTCTCCCACCGGTAAACTGGTCTACAGAGAAACACATAATGGTATTAAAACAGAAATTGAGAGACGAGGCGTGACGAACCTTAGCTGTTTACATGACGTGAAGGTCTGCTCCGGTATCCTTAACATATTAAGAAACACTCGTGACCCTTAACCTGGCCAGAGTGATCACGTCAGACTAACAAACCGGTCTAGAAGAAAAAAAAAAAAAAGGAAATTGCTGTGTTTTGCTTTGGTCGAATTATCATTATCATTATACCATCACGATGCTATTGATGGAAACCTGTATAGTGTTGGAGATATGTGGAGAAAAACTTGCATTGTACCCCCTGGCAACACACCTGCTGTGTACCCCTGGCAACAGCCCTGCTGTGTACCCCTGGCAACAGCCCTGCTGTGTACCCCTGGCAACAGCCCTGCTGTGCACCCCTGGCAACAGCCCTGCTGTGTACCCCTGGCAACACCCCTGCTGTGTACCCCTGGCAACACCCCTGCTGTGTACCCCTGGCAACACCCCTGCTGTGTACCCCTGGCAACACCCCTGCTGTGTACCCCTGGCAACACCCCTGCTGTGTACCCCTGGCAACAGCCCTGCTGTGTACCCCTGGCAACAGCCCTGCTGTGTACCCCTGGCAACAGCCCTGCTGTGTACCCCTGGCAACAGCCCTGCTGTGCACCCCTGGCAACAGCCCTGCTGTGTACCCCTGGCAACAGCCCTGCTGTGTACCCCTGGCAACAGCCCTGCTGTGCACCCCTGGCAACAGCCCTGCTGTGTACCCCTGGCAACACCCCTGCTGTGTACCCCTGGCAACAACCTTACTGTGTACCCCTGGCAACACCCCTGCTGTGTACCCCTGGCAACACCCCTGCTGTGTACCCCTGGCAACACCCCTGCTGTGTACCCCTGGCAACACCCCTGCTGTGTACCCCTGGCAACACCCCTGCTGTGTACCCCTGGCAACACCCCTACTGTGTACCCCTGGCAACACCCCTGCTGTGTACCCCTGGCAACACCCCTGCTGTGTACCCCTGGCAACACCCCTGCTGTGTACCCCTGGCAACACCCCTGCTGTGTACCCCTGGCAACACACCTGCTGTGTACCCCTGGCAACACCCCTGCTGTGTACCCCTGGCAACACCCCTGCTGTGTACCCCTGGCAACACCTGCTGTGTACCCCTGGCAACACCCCTGCTGTGTACCCCTGGCAACACCCCTGCTGTGTACCCCTGGCAACACCCCTGCTGTGTACCCCTGGCAACACCCCTGCTGTGTACCCCTGGCAACAGCCCTGCTGTGTACCCCTGGCAACACCCCTGCTGTGTACCCCTGGCAACACCCCTGCTGTGTACCCCTGGCAACACCCCTGCTGTGTACCCCTGGCAACACCCCTGCTGTGTACCCCTGGCAACACCCCTGCTGTGTACCCCTGGCAACAGCCCTGCTGTGTACCCCTGGCAACACCCCTGCTGTGTACCCCTGGCAACACCCCTGCTGTGTACCCCTGGCAACACCTGCTGTGTACCCCTGGCAACACCCCTGCTGTGTACCCCTGGCAACACCCCTGCTGTGTACCCCTGGCAACACCCCTGCTGTGTACCCCTGGCAACACCCCTGCTGTGTACCCCTGGCAACAGCCCTGCTGTGTACCCCTGGCAACACCCCTGCTGTGTACCCCTGGCAACACCCCTGCTGTGTACCCCTGGCAACACCCCTGCTGTGTACCCCTGGCAACACCCCTGCTGTGTACCCCTGGCAACACCCCTGCTGTGTACCCCTGGCAACAGCCCTGCTGTGTACCCCTGGCAACACCCCTGCTGTGTACCCCTGGCAACACCCCTACTGTGTACCCCTGGCAACACCCCTGCTGTGTACCCCTGGCAACACCCCTGCTGTGTACCCCTGGCAACACCCCTGCTGTGTACCCCTGGCAACACCCCTGCTGTGTACCCCTGGCAACACCCCTGCTGTGTACCCCTGGCAACACCCCTGCTGTGTACCCCTGGCAACACCTACTGTGTACCCCTGGCAACAGCCCTGCTGTGTACCCCTGGCAACACCCCTGCTGTGTACCCCTGGCAACACCCCTGCTGTGTACCCCTGGCAACAGCCCTGCTGTGTACCCCTGGCAACACCCCTGCTGTGTACCCCTGGCAACACCCCTGCTGTGTACCCCTGGCAACACCCCTGCTGTGTACCCCTACTGGGCACCTTGAGGTCACCTTAAATTGGTTCCGAAGATCAAGTTTCCCGGGTCCTGTCTTGTCAATCAGGCTGTTAGACACCGCTGCCTGTAACCTTACCCGGAGTGGGTTTCGAGAGTTCTGCTCCCCCGAACCAGCCCTGGAATGAACGCATGAATCACAACTTGGTTGATCAGGCACCCTCTGGGTGTGTTTATAAGTGCCCTCTCGAACGCAGAAAGACGTAATGCCCCTTATAATGAAAGAGGGTAATGAAAATCTTGGGCCAGTCATGTATCTAGAATTGTCTCTTAGGGGTACCTATCGTACCTCTGATTGCAAAGGGGCTACTAGGCACTCTGCAATGGCTACTAGGCACTCTGCAATGGCTACTAGGCACTCTGCAATGGCTACTAGGCACTCTGCAATGCCTCCTGGTCTCGAAATAAAAAAAATGGTTTGTGTGCACATTTGAAACCAGACAATATGTTCTGGACATAGATTATGGTGTGCGCCTGCGCAGAGTACAATGTACTCTCTCGAGTACTATCGCCTGCGCTGCGGGGAGTACAATGTACTCTCTCGAGTACTCTGGCCTGCGCTGCGGGGAGTACAATGTGAGTGATTTTAAGAGGCCCCTCAATCATTTATATGTTTTATAAAGTGGATTCGGGTAGTAGAATATTCGTATCAACAACTTCTCCAGTTGTGAATGGGGCTGTAGGCCAGGTGATATACAACACCATTAACTTGTGAGCTCTACAACAATTTTTAAATCCTTCT
The DNA here is from genome assembly GCF_040958095.1 of Procambarus clarkii. Lineage (NCBI taxonomy): Eukaryota > Metazoa > Arthropoda > Malacostraca > Decapoda > Cambaridae > Procambarus > Procambarus clarkii. The sequence goes on along the minus strand of NC_091154.1, from coordinate 30,317,041 downwards.
GCCAGCTAATATAATTATTGCTGGGACGTAGGTACAGGCCTTGTTGATAATTAATAATCCTACCTTGCAGTTACCTTGCGATGATTTCGGGGCTCAATGTCCACGCGGCCCGGTCTTCAATCAGGCCTTCTGGTTGCTGGACTGGTCAACCAGGCTGTTGGACGCGGCGGCTCGTTAATCACCTTTCGAAAATTAATCTAATGTTCTGAATGTGAAAGGTAAGTGACTTGCAGTAAAAGGTGCAAGAAGTGGTGGTGGTGGTGGTGGGGGGGGGGGGTCTGCCAGCACGCCCCTTTGTTACACAACACCGGCAGGAGGCCCACACAACACCGGCAAGAGGCCCACACAACACCGGCAAGAGGTTCACACACAACACCGGCAGGAGGCCCACACACCACCGGCAAGAGGCCCACACAACACCGGCAAGAGGCCCACACAACACCGGCAGGAGGCCCACACACAACACCGGCAGGAGGCCCACACACCACCGGCAGGAGGCCCACACAACACCGGCAAGAGGCCCACACAACACCGGCAAGAGGCCCACACAACACTGGCAAGAGGTCGCAGATTATGTTGCCCTTAGTGGCGCGTCTTACCTGCGCGCCAGGCACACCTCTGGAGGTAAACAAACCCAAGATCGTGGCGTTAAACAATGTTCTTCACACATTGTTTCATGTAAATGGACAGGATTTACAACGAAAGTTGCTCTAAATTAGACCAAACATGTGAATGAGTGAGTGGAGACGACCCCAAAAAGGAACATGACACGCCTGTATCGATTCTGCAGATGGCCAAAACCAACCTGGCACTCCTGTATTGATTCTGGAGATGGCTAAAGGCATCCCACCACGCTAATGTTGATCCCGGCAAGCATCCACACACACATCCTGTTGATTGACGGTAGAAAGGCGGGACCAAAGAGCCAGAGCTCAACCCCCTCAAGCACAATTAGGTGGGCGAGTACCTCTATAATGTAGTCATTACAGCAGGGCTGGAATACCAAAGCTCCCCATTAACAACTACAGCCAAACTAGATACAGGAAATATGACATTCATAAAAAAATGGACCTCGCTTTGCAGTAAATATCTCCTTAGATAACAGAATAAGAATAATTCAACTGCAGCCATCACATGTCCAGGAACACACGCCTCCTCTCTCCTCACAAATGCCGACTCTACACAATGAAAACAAGTCTCCAATCAAGACACAGGTCGACCCGCTTGAATTATAAAATCCAGAAGTGATTACCAACTCTCAGGAACATCCTTACAACCAGGAAGAACCTCCTTACTACACAAGTTGTGACAGAAGCCACATTGACAAACCCGAGTTGCCAAGACGACGAGTCCTAAGCGACCTTCGTCAAGATACTGAAAGTCGAGTCCTCCCAGAGCTAATGAAGATGATAATCATACTCAAAGTTAGCAGTCTCCGTGGTGTAGTGGTAAGACACTCGCCTGGCGTTCCGCGAGCGCTATGTCATGGGTTCGTATCCTGGCCGGAGAGGATTTACTGGGCGCAATTCCTTAACTGTAGCCTCTGTTTAACGCAACAGTAAAATGTGTACTTGGATGAAAAAACGATTCTTCGCGGCAGGGGATCGTATTCCAGGGACCATAGGATTAAGGACTTGCCCGAAACGCTACGCGTACTAGTGGCTGTACAAGAATGTAACAACTCTTGTATATATCTCAAAAAAAAAAATCACACTAATGTGATATATAGGAAGTTAATTGGAGTAATGCGGTGACTGTTGTTGTTTTAGATTTTGTTACTCAGAACGAAGTGTCCATGTAGCACGGGTTATGGTGAGCCCGTATAGCGGTGACTCTAACCAGCGATCTTGGTACTCCCAGCAGCGCACCTTACCCCTGTACCACGACATGGCAACCGGGGATTCCACCGAATCCATAGGACCTCTGGAGGCCCCCCTACTGTGGCCCACCCAAGCTTTTACACCTAACCCCAATGAACTGTGGTGTAGGTAAAGCAGTTCATCAACCATACGCTCCCTCCGAATACACAAATAAATCACACTAACCGATAGATACAAAGAGGCCCCGGCAATCGCCAGCAAGTTAACAAAGACTAACGCAACGCCCTAGAAACCAACACCCGGTACTCCTCAAGTAATTAGTAATTACATTCTGGCTATGCCATGCGCAGCAACATAGTCCTGTATACAAATTCTGGCACAGAAATGTCTAAATGTCAATGACAGGCAGTGACGATCAACGCGTTACATCAATATATTAGATATTAGTCATGCTTTAATCGAAGCCGATTAAGAGGTCTCCACAAGCCAGCATATTTCAGGATGCAAAATGAGGGTGGTGTACTGGGTACAGGAGGTGCAGTGATGACAGGGTGGTGTACTGGGTACAGTGATGACAGGGTGGTGTACTGGGTACAGTGATGACAGGGTGGTGTACTGGGTACAGTGATGACAGGGTGGTGTACTGGGTACAGTGATGACAGGGTGGTGTACTGGGTACAGTGATGACAGGGTGGTGTACTGGGTACAGTGATGACAGGGTGGTGTACTGGGTACAGTGATGACAGGGTGGTGTACTGGGTACAGTGATGACAGGGTGGTGTACTGGGTACAGTGATGACAGGGTGGTGTACTGGGTACAGCGATGACAGGGTGGTGTGCTGGGTACAGCGATGACAGGGTGGTGTGCTGGGTACAGTGATGACAGGGTGGTGTGCTGGGTACAGTGATGACAGGGTGGTGTACTGGGTACAGTGATGACAGGGTGGTGTACTGGGTACAGTGATGACAGGGTGGTGTGCTGGGTACAGTGATGACAGGGTGGTGTACTGGGTACAGTGATGACAGGATGGTGTACTGGGTACAGTGATGACAGGGTGGTGTACTGGGTACAGTGATGACAGGATGGTGTACTGGGTACAGTGATGACAGGGTGGTGTACTGGGTACAGTGATGACAGGGTGGTGTACTGGGTACAGTGATGACAGGGTGGTGTACTGGGTACAGTGATGACAGGGTGGTGTGCTGGGTACAGTGATGACAGGGTGGTGTACTGGGTACAGTGATGACAGGATGGTGTACTGGGTACAGTGATGACAGGGTGGTGTACTGGGTACAGTGATGACAGGGTGGTGTACTGGGTACAGTGATGACGGTGCTGTAGTCAGTAAAGGGTGTTGTAATCACTAGGCTACCCTACACGAAATATAATGTCAACCAGCAGTATGAGTAAACAGACAATAGGCACAATGGTATAATGAGTTGAGAGCACAATGAGTTAAATTATGAGTAAATAGTGCATACAGACCTGTATAATGATTACATGGAGCATAATATGTTGAGAGAAAATGTGTGATCATAGTATTTATCATCACGTTCCACACACCTAATAAAAAGCCTAATTTAAAACAATGTTCTCAAAACATCATTATTTTTTCAAATATACATATTTGATCATTTCTCCATAGAGTTGCTTTCTTATAATGATACCAGTCTGGTGACCATTTTCTGTATTTTATGAAGCGTTCTTCACCTTTTTCGTAATTTAAGAAGAATCCAGGTGAGGTCTGAGCAACGCACTATAGTCAGAATGGTCTCTGGTGTTTTATAATCAAATGAGCCAGCTATGAAACTCAGCATTCTGTTGGTCTTGTAGCTCTCAGCTAAACACTTGCACTGTGTACTGAAAGATCATCACTGATGACACCTCCAAGGTCCTTCTCGTCATTTGCCTTGAATGCTTTTTTTTCCTGACATTCTGCATTCACATTTAATATTATTGTGGTTAAATTAGGTTTATATTACACTTGTTTATGTTAAAACTTAGATTCATATACCTGGTCACTGTGCTATCCTGTTCATCTAAGTCATTATATCTCATATGTTGCATTTTTGGTTTTTCAAATGTTGTCAACTAATTTCCAGATTTTTGAAGTTAATATCATTTCTATGTCCAGTTGGTCAAGGAGTCTTGATTTTCTTGGCCTGTGCTACCTGTTGTCACTGTTAAGTTAACCCAAGTCACAGGTAAGTTAGATCACCAGTTGATTGACAGTTGAGAGGCGGACCAAAGAGCCAGAGCTCAACCCCCGCAAGCACAACTGAGTGAGTACACGCCCATAATAGTTATGACTATTGTAATACAATACAAAGAACTGCGCAGCACAAAACGTGCACCGAGACTGTAGGTCGACAATATACAGAAAGATAATACTGAACCAGCAATTAAACGTTAACGGCCAATGAGAATAAACACCTGGGAATGGGGGGACAACCGATCAGTTAAGGGGAGCGGTTACGACACATGACTTTCCATTTGGGTGGTGTCGTTTTCCCTTAACCTGCAGCCCTGTCAATTGTCTTCCTTTATTCATCTCCCATGTATGCACACACGGTAATACATATACCTCCTTTTACCCCGATTCTCTTGTTCACCTAGCAGTAAATAGGTACCTGGGAGTTAGACAGCTGCTACGGGCTGCTTCCTGGGGACGTGTGTATTTCATTTAGTTGTGCTTGCGGAGGTTGCGCTCTGCTCTTTCAGCCCGCCTCTCAACTGCCAATCAATCAACTGTTACTAACTATTGTTTTATCCTCACACACACACACACACACACACACAGGAAGCAGTCCGTAACAGCTGTCTAACTCCCAGGTACGTATTGACTATTAGGTAACAGGGGAATAAGGGTGAAAGAAACTGCCCATTTGATTCTGCCGGCGCCCGGAATCGAACCTGGCCCACAGGATTACGAGAACCGCGCGCTGTCCACTCAGCTACCATACCCCAGTAAATGTGCGCGCGTGTGTGTATAAGATAAACATATGTAGTAGACATAATAGAAGAAAAATAAACAATTGGTTAGAAAGTTGGGGTCCAAAAGCTAATAGCTCGATTCAGCAGATACAAATAGTAAACACGCACGCGCGCGCGCACTCACTCACGCGCGCTTTTAACCAACGTGCACTGTCATATGGGTGGCCGTTAAAACAGGAATTCAAGTGTCTGGAAATGCTGATGTGATTTTCTCTGCTCTCGGCCAGCTGGTAACCGAAAGTCTTTACAACTTCCCGGATCGCGTTACACTCGCTCTTCCGTCAAATCCGTACAAAATTGATGCGTAAAACACCGGGACAAAGATAAATTATTCACATAAAAACACTACTTACCAACTCTGCACCACTGGTTGTCGACTTTCCACATCATGTATGTGATATTTTGAAAAGCTACAAAATAAACGTTCGTTAATAACAATTAAAAAAAAAAGATTTAAGGCTTTATTTAGTATTAGATAAACTCGCAGTTCAAAATTATACTGGACAGTGTCCTAACAAAAGGTCGACGCGCGACAGCAGCTGAGGGACAAGATTTTGGCGCCAAAACTTAGGCGGCGGCAGGGGTCAGCGACAGATGCTTCGCTCCCCCAACCCCCACCAGCGTCCCAATGTGTCACTTATAATGCGTATTTGTTGTAGCTCGTAACATCTTGTAGTAAAACATAAGCACAACTAAAATTGAAAAACTAAAAATAATTCCATATCTATATAACTAAGAGAAGAAGAAATACTTATTTAAAAATAATAGTGATAAGATAAGCGAGAACTGAAGCCAAGGTTACACCCGAGGAAACAAACACATCTGATCCATTCATTAGGTTTGGTGCGTGACGAGACCATGCTGGAACTTTGTACTTTACAGACCTAATGCAGAGAGTCGAGACTTGCATGCGGAGTGGGGGAAAGGTGAGGTATCCCTTCTATAGAACGCACGTGTCCGCCCCTCCTGCCCCCGACTGACACACATAGCATCACCATAACTCTACACCAACTGCCTCTATATCCACCCTACTCTCATGGGTCTGACACACAAGTTACAGGCCCGTTCCTGTGCCAGATAAGTCCACTACGGGCTCACCATAGCCCGTGCTACTTGCAACTTTTTGTTCCGAGGAGCTGAATCTAAAAACAACAACACGAGTCTGAATTATTAACTCAGACATACGACACACAACGGCCACTCACGGCATGTGTAGTCTGAAATGTGCCCGGGGGGGGGGGGAACCATTTCCGAGTTTGGCGGATATGAAAATATATTGATTATTAAAATCGTTTGATGTCGCAACAACCGGGTCAATGACATCGTAAATATTAAAACGACAATTATGACATTAAATATCATAACTACAGTATTGTCATTATACAGAAACATTCTAATAAACATATTAATTCGGTCTATTAAGCCTGTCAGGACTCCCCCCCCCCCCGCCCCGTGTTAATAAGTCGGGAGGACGCAAAATGTGGAAACAAAAGATAGAAGGATCCGTCACACAACACAAATGAATTAAACAGCATTACATGTCCCACCCAACTGACGTGTTTTAATACCCGAGGGAGAGGAAGACACGTTTAGCAGTATCCGACACTTTCCCCCATCCCATACGACCGCTCATCAACCCTCCCTAATCTCACTACCCTAATCTACCACCACCCCCCCTCAACCCCCTTTCACCACTGCCTGTTAAATATGACACCCTAATCTAACCCATCAACATTCCCCTCTCTCATTACTACACCCCAATCTACCACAACATTGTACTCTCTCCAATTATATTCTTCACCTGAATTCGCCCTCGTCAATACCCTAATACACCCCATATACATCGCTCTAATACACTCCTTCACCATCACCCTAATCTACCGTTTCAACATCATATCTCTCATCATACTTGTGTAAAGGAGGAAATGTATATGTTTATCTCTCACAATGTTCGATAATACGTTTATTGTTTGTGATGTGTGTCTATGTATGTATTAACACGATGTACTGAACGGGGTGAGAATAGCTAGAGCTACCTCATCCCTTTGTGTGTATTTTACCTCAAACTTATTTCAATTTCAATTTCAATCTCTCATCACAACTACACCCAGCTTGAGGCAACCTTGAATGGATTCGCAGGATTAATGTTCCCGGGGTCTGGTCTCTTGTCTGACCAGGTTGATGGTCTGGTCACCCAGACCTGCCGTATGTCATGTCCCACACGTCACCCACCCGTAGCCTGATAGCTGAGTGGACAGCGCTTCGGATTCGTAGTCCTGAGATTCCGGGTTCGATCCCTGGTAAGGCAGAAACAAATGGGCAGATGTTCTTTCACGCTGATATCCCTGTTACCTAGCAGTAAATAGTTACCTGGGAGTTAAGACAGCTGCTACGGACTGCTTCCTGGGGATGTGTAACAAAAACGAGGCCTGGTCGAGGACCGGGCCGCGGGGACGCTAATCCCCGAAATCATCTCAAGGTAACCTCACAAGATAACCCAGGCTGTTAGACGCCGCTTCACGCAGCCTGACATATAAATTGTTGCCCAGTCGATCAGGTGCCCTTTGGTGTTTAAGTTGAACTCCACTGCCGCTCCTGCTGCTGACACTGCCCCTGTTGCTACCGCCGTTGCTGCTAAGTTATTCTCCAGATCCTTGGGTTTAGTACTTCCAACAGGTGGCAACTGTTGAACCGCTGACAGTAGTAACTTCACTGTAAATAGTGTAACAAAATGCTTGCGTGTGGGTGCAAGCTCAGCTGGGAGCAATAATGGTACGGGACGCGGTGTGTGGAGGCCGGCGCCATAGAGGGTGTGTAAGCGCGGGAACCCACCCGGCTTACAACATTACTGGTCGATCCAGCCCCCAGTAATCTCCGGGCTCTGATGCCCACCAAGTGCCACAGAGCCGGCCTGTCACCCTGCCCCTCCACCCCCTATCCTATCACACACCTGCAGCCCACCACTCTCCTCCTCCCATCCCCCCTCCTTGTAAGCTATGTCACTTTCAGTGCTTCGCCTGAAACTATAAAAGTCATGTTCAGTTTTGGCACAATGTAAAGCTTTAGAACCGGTCCGTCTAATTACCACAAGCTACCACAAACTACACAAACTTCAGAAAGCTTCCTGGCAATACGTTAGTAATGAATAAATATGATATATTTACTCATTATAATGTTGGTGCTGAATGTACAACACGAAAAAACATAATTTTAATCTGAAAAAGTATCTTTTTATAAAGAAATTAGACGAAAATAAAAAGCTGGTGACGCCAAATCAAGTCGACGATCCAAGCTTCGGTTAGGTTAGGTTAGGTTTGGTTAAGTTAGGTTAGGTTAGGTTAGGTTAGGTTAGGATAGGTTAGGTTAGGTTAAGTCAGCCTAACTTAATATATCATATTTATTCATTACTAACGTATTGCCAGGAAGCTTTCTGAAGTTTGTGTAGTTTGTGGTAGCTTGTGGTAATTAGACGGACCCTTTAGAACTTTATCAGTGAATCATCGTTTCTGTGTACTCATCTAGTTGAGTTTTAGCTCTTGGATTCACCTTTCAACCTGTAATCAACTGGTGGACAGATTTCCTAGCTTACTAGGCTGTCAAATCCATATTCACAGGTGAGTATTGAGTTTGCTTGCACCGCTTCACTTCTCAGTGCAGAAGTGTGAGGTTTAATTCCATCAGGCCATCCTCTTAAATGATACCTCTCAACTCTTGTAGTGGAGTAGTGGCGTACCTGTAATCTTCCTCTAACACCCTTCTGTATTGTGTTTTGTGTATACTGCAAGGTATATTTACGATCCCTCTTCATGGTTGAGGGTGGGGAATCGTACGCATAACAATTATATTTTTACCACCCTATCAATACCCCTAAGCCTAAATATTTTATATTTCTATCATGTCTCGTCTGTCTGTCTGTCTGTCTGTCTGTCTGTCTGTCTGTCTGTCTGTCTGTCTGTCTGTCTGTCTGTCTGTCTGTCTGTTTTAGTGACGATAGTCAGCTCTTTCTTCTTCCTACGTAGTTCTGGGATGAGCCACGTTGCAAACCTGTGAACGTCTTTTCAAGTTTCCTCTGCCTATATGCCTTTTGAGGAGTGAGTTCCAGAATGGGCCTGTATACTCAAGGTCTTGTCTTCATGAAGGGTGTGTACAGTTTTATGAAGGTCGGTCTCGTGTTATCTTATTTAGGTCTTTATGTGCCTTTGGGGTAAGACCGTGTTACGTTCACCCGCATGTTAGTTTTTACGGTGTGTGTGTGTGTGTGTGTACTCACTTAGTTGTGCTTGCGGGGGTTGCGGTTTAGCTCTCTGGTCCCGCCTCTCAACTGTCAATCAACTGGTGTACAGATTCTGGAGCCTATTCGGCCCTATCAAATCTACATTTGAAACTGTATGGAGTCTGCCTCCACCACATCACTGCATAATGCATTCCATTTGTTAACTACGCTGACACTTAAAATATCTTTCTAACGTTTTTGTGGTTCATTTGGGTACTAAGTTTCCATCTGTTCGTGTTCTACCCATGCTAAATAGTTTGTCTTTGTACACTCCGGTCAATTCCCTTTGAGAATTTTGTAGGTTAACATCATGTTTCCTCTTACTCTTCTGATTCCAGGGATGTGAGGTTAAGCTCCCGAAGCCTTTCCTCGTAGCTCATGCCTCTCAGTTCCGGGACTAATCTGGTGGCATACCTCTGAATCTTCTCTAACTTTGTCTTGTGTTTAGCTAGGTATGGACTCCAGGCTGGAGCTGCATATTCCAGGATTGGTCTGACATAAGTGGTATTCAAGGTCCTGAACGATTCCTTACACAACTTTCTAAAGGCGGTTCTTATGTTGGCCAATCTAGCATATGCCGCTGATGATATCCTTTTAAAGTGGGTTTCTGGGGACAGGTTCGGTGTGATATCAACCTCCGGATCTTTCTATTTGATTCTTGCAGGATTTCACCTCCCAGATGGTACCTTGTGTTCAGCCTCCTGCTCCCTTCGCTTAGTTTCATTACTATACACTTTCCTGAGTTAAACTTTGGTAGCCATTTTCAAGACCGTTTGTAGACCGACTGTTCCTCCAGTTTGTCCAGGTCGTCCTGTAGTCTCTGTCTTCATCTGTCTTGATTCTTCTAATAATTTTTGCATCATCAGCAAACATTGAGACGAACGAGTCTCTGGAAGATCGTTTACATATATTAGAAACAGGATGGGTCCAAGAAGATGGGTCCCTGTGGGACTGCTATATTGAGGTTATCTTGAGATGATTTCGGGGCTTAGCGTCCCCGCGACCCGATCCTTGACTAGGTCTCCTTTTTGTTACACACCCCCAGGAAGCACCCCGTAGCAGCTGTCTATCTCCCAGGTGCATCAGGATGAAAGAAACTCTGCCCATGTGTTTCCGCCTCCACCGGGGATCGAACCCGGAACCTCGGGACAATGAATCCGAAGCGCTGTCCATTCAGCTGTCAGGAGCCCCTATGTCTCCGCTGGTGACATCTCACCACTCTGATGTCTTCCCCCCCTCACAGTTACTCGCTGTTTCCTGTTGCTTAGATACTCCCTACTCCTGTCTGCCTGTCTGCCTGTCTGCCTGTCTGCCTGCCTGCCTGCCTGCCTGCCTGCCTGCCTGCCTGGAAGGGGGGTGGGAGCCGAGAGTGTTAAGCCAGGCCCGGGAGTCAACGCCAGACGAATGTCAGATAAACTACGAAGGACACTTTCACGACCACTAACAAATGCTGCTAAGGGACGGATCACTTCCTGAATACCAAAAGAAGGTCGGTGAAGGACGACGACCATAACAAAAAAACACACAAAGCATTAGCGAAGACTTGCGGAAGTGCTGCCTCCCTGACCAGCGCCGTCTTCCTGGGTAACAAGTATCGTCAAACCTGCCGAATTATAAAATTGACACCTTCCATGTGCTCGGTACTAATACGGTATCGGTTTTTCACTAACGTACACCATTCTATCCCCCCGGGCTCCAGTTACAGCCCCGCTTCTGTGCCAGGTAAGTTCACTACGGATCACCATAGCCTGTGCTATTTTGGAACTTTTGTTTTAAGTAGCTGAATCTAAAACAACAACAAATCCCACCGTACCTTCCCAAATCCTTATCATGACCCCCTTCCAAGTGTTATATATAGTCATAATGGCTTGGCGCTTTCCCGTGATAATTCCTTGCTTTATTTCACTAACGTATAACTCTACAAACAAATGCTATTCAACACCATGTACACCCTGGAATCTATACACTAGTAGATTGACGGTAGAGAGGCAGCGCCACAGAGCCGAAGTTCAACCCCCTTAAGATACTATGCGAGTACCCTCCTTACCTTAGTTGAAATGAATATATTTCATTTCTAGGGTATATTGGAATTCGTAATATACCCTAGATTGTTTTTAAAAGCGTCTCTGGTGAATCGGGATGTGGTACTTAGGCTATGGCGAACTGCCAGTGGCAATAGTCTGACTGATCAGACAGTGAACCTGGTCTGCAGCGCTGGAACCTCGACTCTCCGCAAGCTTGCCTAAAAGCAAGCAGACCAAACTAAATCTCGCTCGTTTTGCTATTAATTAGTAAATACAATTTCTTGTAACACCGTATAAAGATTTGCAGACTTTTGTATGAAAGATTTTTACAAGGCATAGGTTAGCCTAAAAAAGTTTTTCAATTATGACGAGACGCCACAACCCTAATTACGGTGAAGCTATGCAACAACTATTTTCACAGTTGTATGAAAATAGCAACTATGTAACATTATTTCTTTATCATTTTTTTATTAACATCTTTATTGACAAAAATTAATTACAATTTTGTCAATATACACAATTTAGTGCTACAGAAGCTACCTTATCTTGCTGTTACTTTGCGATGATTTCGGGGCTCAACGTCCCCACGGTCCGGTCGTTGACCAGGCCTCCTCGCTGCTGCACTGGTCAACCAGGCTGTTGGACGCGGTTGCTCACAGCCTGACATATGAATCACAGCCTGGTTGATCAGGTATCCTTTGGAGGTGCTTATTCAAGTCTTGAACACTGCGATGGGTCGGCCAATTCTGCCCCTTAACTGGCAGTTTGGCTTTAAAAACAGTTTGGCTGGCTATCGAGCCCGTTCTGTTAAGATTCCCAACGTCAAGAAATTGTCGTACTAAAGTCCCATATCCTAACCTACCAGAGGACCCAGAACAGAAAACGGGACAGTACGTAAATTTCGAGAGCCGCTACCATTTTCTAGTAACGACGATTTTTGGCCTTCAAATATGCGTCAAAATGCGATGATCTACTAGAAGGATGGGTTGAGCCATCATCTGTATAAAGTACACACTGTACATTCATAGTAGTGCAACATACACGAAATTCGGCGATTATTATATGTCAACCAGCCAAGCCTAATTATAGAAAATGAGTAAATACATGTTCCCGATGCGCAGGTATGGCTTTGCCCTGCTCATTCCCAGCACATTATTTACAGGTCAGAGGAACGGACGGATTAGTAGGTATTAAACATAGACCCCAAACATATTTTCCTAGTGAGTAACTTTAAACGAACAAATCCACAAGGGTCGTGACGAGGATTCGAACCTACGTCTGTGAGCATCCCAGACGCTGCCTTAATCAACGCATCACGTTATTGTGATTCGTGTGTGTAATTTCAACGAACAGTTACAAAATGATTATGTGGCATTAGGCCTATATTTAAACATGCTGTCCCCTCGCCGTATCAGTTACTGCAGTCAAGATGGCTGAGCAACAAACGTGGTATCTAAAAGTTATGATGCTTGCAAGTAGCATTTAGAGATTATTACGGTAATTGCAAACGCTTGGTCATTATATACAAAAGGATGCAGATGACTCAAGGCTCTCCCCCCCCCCCCGCGCTTACCAGCAAGGTCGTGTATTACACATGACGCAAGGTTCCCTAACCTCCCCCCCCCCAGCCCGTCACGACTGCATCTCAAATATTTAGCCTGGTTTAAGAGTGTAATCTTGCCTTTGTACATTTATAAAATACAAGACAAACTATCGTAATGTTAAATCCTATAGGCATAGGCTTAATACAAAAACAAAATGAACAAGGACTAGGCTACAAAACAATTTTGAGAAACCATCTATATTTTGTATGTACAGAAATCGACCGGTGCATGCAATCCTACCCAACAAAATGTGATTATCACCATAACCTTTTACAGAGGACTCAACCGGGGACGGGAGCCATTGTCCTCCGTAAGGTTACAAGGAATCTAGCGAATATTTCCTCCGTTCTCATGTATTACGGATGTCTCGTAATATAAACTAATCATTGTGACTATTAGACAATCGAGGCATGTTATAAAAGGAGGCCAATTACGTGTTTAAACTAATGGTCCACATTCCGTGCATACAAGGAAGTGGTGATATTTCGCTTCCTTACAGTCAGTATAAAGGAGATTGAACAGTGACATATTAAGAATAGATGGACCCCAATATTGACCATTCTAGTATTCAATGTAATGGATTTCTCCAATGTTATCTCCCTATCACTGCGACCCTTTGGTTTCTTCCTCAAAGGGTATACCTGGAACATACCTGGAGAGGGTTTCGGGAGTTCTCCCCCAAGCCCGACCTGGAGCCAGGCTCGACTTGTGATAACTTAGTCCAACAGATGTTCCCTCACAAGGTTATTTCAATAATGGAGAGGGGTTGAAATGCGAAAAAAGCTGAAACTCTTTACTTTGGAATGAGGAAAACATGGGTAACATGATCTTGTTATAGAAGATACTTAATAAACAGCTGCAACACGAAAAGAAAGCAAGTAATCGTGCTAAATCCATTCGCAGGTTCGAAAACATGTCCTACAACAGAAATTAGGAGTCTTGAATTAGACGACTGGTTTGACAGCTACATAACATGCACAGACATATACTGTACATACATGTACAGCACATACCTGCTTGATGGGGTTCTGGGAGTTCTTCTACTCCCCAAGCCCGGCCCGCAGGCCAGGCGTGACTTGTGAGAGTTTGGTCCACCAGGCTGTTGCTTGGAGCGGCCCGCAGGCCCACATACCCATCACAGCCCGGTTGGTCCGGCACTCCTTGAAGAAAACAATCTAGTTTTCTGTTGAAGACATCAAGGCTATTGCCGTGAGGTGGCCTAATATGGGTATCGAATAACACCATGCTGACTGCTGAGGTTTGTGTATTGTTTAAATAACCAGCAGTGTTGCAAATACAATTACCTGGCCCGACCACATGACTACCAGCATCACATCGCCAATTGTAACAACAAATAGCTATCTATTACGTAACTTCCTGTGCACGCACTTCTTATCTATGACGTGTTTACATGTGTAAGTGCACTCGCCCATCTGTGTTTGCGGGGACCGAGAGCCTTAGCTCCTGGAACACGCCTCTCAATCTTCAAGTAACTGGTGTAGCCTAGCCTACATGTTCCAAAATCCATTTGGTTATGCCATACCTACTTGTGAATGTATGGAATTATGTATAGAATCTCTCTTCACTACCATACTATCTGATTCATTACAATTCATTACAAACCTAACACTGAAGTAGTTTCAAGATTGACTGAAGATAATCTGAGGTTGATTTCAGTTCAGTTCATTGAACTGAATTGAAATTCATTAGGTTAACAGTTCACTAAAATAAATTCATTAAGTTATCACGTCTCCCAACTATCAGTACAAATATAGGTCAGAGATCAGATCATTCTGACTATACGAATTATTCAATCTCTGGTATGGGGACTATTCGCTTTTACATTTCCGAACAGTTCTCATATATAATGTGTAATGAGGTATTGAGTAGGTCAAAGCAAATCTTAGTTCTCCTCCTCCGTCTACGAAGATGACAACGTGAGTAAGCGACTGACACCCACACGACCTCGGGTGCTCCCAAACCGCAGCATCCCACTTTTATTGTTAAGTAAAAACAGTCATCACCATGCACCCAAAATCTTAAGCCGGAAATAATATATCAGCGGAGCGCTTGTTATCATCGCTAGCAAGGGTGTTTTGTGTGGCAGAGCGATCAATAAAACTGTTGGTAGCAACGCTGTTGGAGCGTAACACACTAGGTTACCCAGAGTGTCTGCGTGCTGATGTCATTCCCGGGACACTCTTTGTCGTCTCTCGGGACCAAGGCTGAGGCTTCCAGGTACGGCGCTATAGGTTGGTTCTACTCAAAATTCTTTAAACTCAACCAACCGTCTACATGGGTAAATACTCTTCCTGGTTTCAGCCTTGATGATGCTAACAACAAAGAGGCAAGTTCAAATACCTGTCTTACAACAAAGGGCCAAACATTTAACAGAACATGATTCATTCCGTGAATATAAAGTCTTCAAGCAGATTATGGTCTCAACCGGAGCTCATCTAATTATTTCATGCCTCCTTAAACCACAATTTACAATAAACTAGACGTTAATCAGTCGTTTAAACAAGATTTGTTTTTATCTTAATATAAAATGCTTCCGTGAATATAAAGTCCCTTCAAGCAGATTATGGTCTCAACCGAAGCTCATCTAATTATTTGATGCCTCCTTAAACCCCAATTTACAATAAACTAGACGTTAATCAGCCGTTTAAACAAGATTTGTTTTTATCTTCTCCATTTAAAATGCAATGTTAAACCTGACTACGCAGTCATATCAAGAGAATGTGGAAATTTGAGGAATAATCGAGTAGTCTTCAAAAACCAGGCAGAAGAGACACTGGTGACGCTAGCCTAGCGTGCCAGAACAGCACCAGACTCCGCAGCTTAGCGTGGAATCCCAATTTACAAAAAGGCTACATTCCCGCATTCAATTTTGTGTCTGCGGATAAAATAGATCATTTGTACTCAACACACCGCTTAACGAAATTAAAGTGATGTGGTTAGGACTACACAGTTATACTAAGGCAAAGTGTTTCAGACCAAATAAAAAGCACAGCCTAATCAACACAGGCTTCCTTAAATAGGCAAAAGTTTTGCCTTCGTTTGACATATCTGTATTCCTCAAATTTATCCACGACAGTGTGTATGTATTTTGTGTGTGTTTTGTGGTGTTTTATGTGTATTCACCTAGTTGTATTTGCGGGGGTTGAGCTCTGCTCTTTCGGCCCGCTTCTCAACTGTCAATCAACTGTTACTAACTACTATCCCCCACCCCCCACCTCCACACACAAACACCCGGGAAGCAGCCCGTAACAGCTGTCTAACTTCCAGGTACCTATTTACTGCTGGGTAACAGGGGCATCAGGGAGAAAAACTGCCCATTTTCTGCCATCACCAGGGATCGAAGCCGGACCCAAGGATCCAGGGACCCCGGACCTAGACCGCTGTCCACTCAGCTATTAGGCCCCCTCTGTGTGTGTGTGTGTGTGTGTGTGTGTGTGTGTGTGTGTGTGTGTGTGTGTGTGTGTGTGTGTGTGTGTGTGTGTGTGTGTGTGTGTGTGTGTTTGTTTGTTTGTTTTTGGTGTGGAATGAGAATGAACCGCCAAAAATTTCACCTTTCACCTAGACAAACTGAAGAAATGATCCAACAAATGGCTACTAAAGTTCAACCCATCTCTGTGCTAACCATCCCGTTGCACCGTTGGGAAGATGAGGTGCAATAGGTACGGTGAGGGAGAACTCTATCAACATCAGAGGCCCAAGACTTTTCAGCACACTCCTGCTACACATAAGGAGCATAACTGGCCGGCCTATCACAGTGTTCACGAGAGAACCCTTGAAACACCTCCGAACACCTAATCAACCAGGCTGTGATTCATACGTCAGGCTGCGAGCAGGCTCGTCCACAGCCTGGTTGACCAGACGACTAGCCAGGAAGCCTGGTCGGAGACCGGGCCGCAGGGCTGTTCGTCCCCGGAAGCTACATAGGGTAGGTAGAGCCCCATTTCTCCACCTTCCCCCCCCCCCTCCTCATCCAGTACCTGACTTTTAGTCCATTATAACACTCATCTAGACTTCCCACATACTTACCTTATCTACCACCACCGAATACAAGGTTGGAGAAATACCAGAGATATCTTATCTGCTACCCCCCATCTCCCACCTCCCACCACAAAAAAGCTCAATTAACGCCAAATCACCGAGACTAAACATCTAAACGGCCGGAAAGACAGGGTGAGCATCACCTACGAGAAGTTAATTAGCGAGATCCTTGAGATGTAACCAAGGCTAGAGAATGCTCCCACTCGCGCACACACACAACCCAGCTCCTCGGGCGGTAGCCTACTTGCTCACTGCGGGGGATGTGTTGTGTAATCTTGGATAAATTCTTACACCTATACGCACGCATGCATGCATGAACACACACGCGCGCTCACACACGAAATTGCTGCACAGGCACATCAGAAGGAAAACAACAGTGAAGGAACATATAATGAAACTGAGGATAGGAGCAGACAGGCTCCCTACAAATGACAAGGTGGTGTGTGAAGGACTCCGTAAGAAATTCCTGGAGATCTTCACAATAGAGCAAAAGGTTTCTGAATTAACATAAGAACAAAGGTAACCGCAGAAAGCCTATTGACCCATATGAGGCATGCCCTATTTATAACCACCCAATCACTTTGGGTGTCCATTCATCCACTTGTAAACCACTGTCATGTCACCCCTAACTCTTCGCCTTTCCAGTGAATGCAATTTAAGCTTTATTAATCTTTCTTCATATGAAAGATTTCTAACTTGGGGAATTAACTTTGTCATCCTACGCTGGACACGTTCAAGTGAATTTATATCCATTCTATAGTACGGCGACCAAAACTGAACTGCATAATCTAAATGGGGCCTAACCAGAGCAAGATATAGCTGAAGAACACCAGGTGTCTTGTTACTAACGCTTCGATTAATAAATCCCAGTGTCCTATATGCCTTATTACGAACATTTATGCATTGGTCCTTTGGTTTTAAATTCTTACTAATCATAACTCCTAGATCCCTTTCGCAATCCGACTTCTCAATCTCAACGCCATCTAGCTCGTATCTTGTAACTCATTACCTAGCCTCAAACTTTACATTTATCAGCATTAAACTGCATCTGCTAATCTTTTGACCATTTCAAAACCCTATTTAGATCAACTTGAAGTGATAGTGAGTCTTCTACCGTGTTAATTTCCCTACCGATTTTTGTATCATCGGCATATTTGCAAATGTTGCTACTCAAACCTGAATCTAAATCATTTATATATATTATAAACAACAGAGGTCCCAAGACAAAGACTTGAGGCCCTCCACTTACAACATTATCCCACTCTGACTTAACCCCATTTATAATAACTTTCTGTTTCCTTTGGAATAGCCATAACCTAATCCAACTTAATATAGCATCCCCAATACCATGAGCTATCTTTTTAATCAGCCTCAATTAAGGGAATATCTAACCAGGCACACTGTAGGCGTTTGAGATTACCAATGGGGAGGTAAGGAAACATTTGCTTGAGATGGATGTTAGATATTCTGATACAGTATATGAAAACGATCTCTAGGAGGGAATACCCTCGTTCCTCTCAATTTCTCCTGATGCGAAAATTATTAGGAATCTAGCAAGGGGCTACAAGATGACCAAGACAAACTGAGTGAATGGTTCAATAAATGGTTTCTAAAGTTCAACTCAAGCAAATGTAAACTAATGAAGGTAAGTGGAGGGAGCAGGAAGCCAGATATAGGGTTACCTCAGCTCGGCGCGCCCAGAGCTGAGGTAACCCTAACAATGAAAGGCTGAGCGAGTTCAAACACCACGCTGGAGGAAAGGCGAATCAGGGGATATAACTTACAATATATTTGTCTAGACTAAGGAGGTTACAGATAGGATGGACCAACATCAATGTTCAAACTGGGAAACGGGAAGACGAAAGCGGAAGAAAACCTCTAACATAAGAACTGCAGGTGAAAGAAATTGGCTACAAGACGAGATCGTTGAGACAATTTAAGAAGCACGTTTATAGAAACTACGACGAGAAACAAGATGAAAGTCATTCCATTAATTGATCATATGCAATGGCGGGGCTAGGGAACTATGGTTCGATCCTATAAACACAACTAGGCGAATACATAAATCATCAGGGCTGAAGAACGGATAACGCACAGGCTGCCACTAAGCTATCCATAGGCTTGTACTCACCTCTCAACTGTCAATCAACTGGTGTACAGATTCCTGAGCCTACTGGGCTCTATGATATCTACATTTGAAACTGTGTATGGAGTCAGCCTCCACCACATCACTGCCAAATGCATTCCATCTGTTAACTACTGGCACTGAAAAGTTCTTTCTAACGTCCCTGTGACTCATTTGGGTACTCAGTTTCCACCTGTGTCCCTTTGTTCGCGTACCACCCGTGGGAACGCACAACTGCTGTGGGTTGTGAGTTTCCGATCAGCACAATGGCAAAAACAAAATGCAAATTTTATGGACGACGAAATTGGAAGTTCTTCACTTACTACTTACACCACAAATATGATCCACAAGCTAAGGAACCGTTTATAAATGGATACTATATTACTGGCATAGGAGCCAAACCTGTGTCATTTAGATTGCTAAACTCTAACTCAATAAAAAAAATTGCCATAAATTTATTAGACCTAGACAAAAAAATAACCGAAGATCTGTGTAGGCCTAGTCTAGCCAACTTCTGATTAGGTTACAGGAAAACAGTCACCGAGGGCTACCCGGCACAGTTAGGCAACTGCTTTGAGTTGCAGTTGACCATTCTCAAGACGAATCGACTTGAGAAGATAAGAAAAGAGAGAGGGTGGAGGAAAAGAGAGAGGATGGAGGAAAAGAGAGAGGATGGAGGAAAAGAAAAAGGGGAGGAAAAGAAAAAGGGGAGAAAAAGAGTAAGAGAGATGGGGAAAGAAGAAAGTGTGGGAATAAAAGAAGGGAGAAAGAGGAAAAAGGGGAGAAAGAGGGTGAGGAAATGAGAGGGAGCTAAAAGTGGTGGGGAGGAAAGGAGAGGGGGAGAGGAAGAGAGAAGAGGGGGGAAGAAAAGAGAGGGGGGGGAAGAAAAGAGAGAGGGGGGAAGAAAAGAGAGGGGGGAAGAAAAGAGAGAGGGGGGGAAGAAAAGAGAGAGGGGGGGAAGAAAAGAGAGAGGGGGGGAAGAAAAGAGAGAGGGGGGGAAGAAAAGAGAGAGGGGGGGAAGAAAAGAGAGAGGGGGGGAAGAAAAGAGAGAGGGGGGGAAGAAAAGAGAGAGGGGGGAAGAAAAGAGAGAGGGGGAAGAAAAGAGAGAGGGGGAAGAAAAGAGAGAGGGGGGAAGAAAAGAGAGAGGGGGGAAGAAAAGAGAGAGGGGGGAAGAAAAGAGAGAGGGGGGAAGAAAAGAGAGAGGGGGGAAGAAAAGAGAGAGGGGGGAAGAAAAGAGAGAGGGGAAGAAAAGGGGAGTAAAGAGAGGGGGAGGAAAAGGGAGAGGCCGGAGGAAAAGGGAGAGGGGGGAGGAAAAGAGAGGGGGAGGAAGAGAGAGAGAGAGGGGGAGGAAGAGAGAGAGAGGGGGAGGAAGAGAGAGAGAGGGGGGAGGAAGAGAGAGAGAGGGGGGAGGAAGAGAGAGAGAGGGGGGAGGAAGAGAGAGAGGGGGGAGGAAGAGAGAGAGGGGGGATGAAGAGAAAGAGGGGGGATGAAGAGAGAGAGGGGGGAGGAAGAGAGAGAGGGGGGAGGAAGAGAGAGAGGGGGGAGGAAGAGAGAGAGGGGGGAGGAAGAGAGAGAGGGGGGAGGAAGAGAGAGAGGGGGGAGGAAGAGAGAGAGGGGGGAGGAAGAGAGAGAGGGGGGAGGAAGAGAGAGAGGGGGGAGGAAGAGAGAGAGGGGGGAGGAAGAGAGAGAGGGGGGAGGAAGAGAGAGAGGGGGGAGAGAGGAAAAGAGAGGGGAGGAAAAGAGAGGAAGGAAAAGTGAGGCGACGAAAAAATAGGGGAAGAGGAGAAAATAGGGGGAGAGGAGAAAATAGGGGGAGAGGAGAAAATAGGGGGGAGAGGAGAAAATAGGGGGGAGAGGAGAAAATAGGGGGAGAGGAGAAAATAGGGGGGAGAGGAAAAAATAGGGGGGAGAGGAAAAAATAGGGGGAGAGGAAAAAATAGGGGGAGAGGAAAAAATAGTGGGGAGAGGAAAAAATAGGGGGAGAGGAAAAAAATAGGGGGGAGAGGAAAAAAATAGAGGGGAGAGGAAAAAAATAGGGGGAGAGGAAAAAAATAGGGGGAGGAAAAAATAGGGGGGAGGAAAAAAATAGGGGGGAGGAAAAAATAGGGGGGGAGGAAAAAAATAGGGGGGAGAGGAAAAAATAGGGGGGAGAGGAAAAAATAGGGGGGAGAGGAAAAAATAGGGGGGAGAGGAAAAAATAGGGAGAGGAAAAAATAGGGAGAGGAAAAAATAGGGGGAGGGAAAAATAGGGAGGGAGAGGAAAAAATAGGGGGGAGAGGAAAAAATAGGGGGGGGAGAGGAAAAAATAGGGGGGGAGAGGAAAAAATAGGGGGGGAGAGGAAAAAATAGGGGGGGAGAGGAAAAAATAGGGGGGGAGAGGAAAAAATAGGGGGAGAGGAAAAAATAGGGGGGAGAAGAAAAATAGGGGGGAAAGGAAAAAATAGGAGGGAAAGGAAAAAATAGGGGGGAAAGGAAAAAAGGGGGAAAAGGAAAAAAGGGGGAAAAGGAAAAAATAGGGGGGAAAGGAAAAAATAGGGGGGGAAAGGAAAAAATAGGGGGGGGGGGAAAGGAAAAAATAGGGGGGGGGGAGAGGAAAAAATAGGGGGGGGGAGAGGAAAAAATAGGGGGGAGAGGAAAAAATAGGGGAAGAGGAAAAAATAGGGGAGAGGAAAAAATAGAAATAGGGGGGAGAGGAAAAAAATAGGGGGGAGAGGAAAAAATAGGGGGAGAGGAAAAAATAGGGGAGAGGAAAAAATAGGGGGAGAGGAAAAAATAGGGGGAGAGGAAAAAATAGGGGGAGAGGAAAAAATAGGGGGAGAGGAAAAAATAGGGGGAGAGGAAAAAATGGGAGGAGAGGAAAAAATGGGGGGAGGAAAAAATGGGGGGAGGAAAAAATGGGGGGGAGAGGAAAAAATGGGGGGAGAGGAAAAAATGGGGGGAGAGGAAAAAATGGGGGAGAGGAAAAAATAGGGGGAGAGGAAAAAATAGGGGGAGAGGAAAAAATAGGGGGAGAGGAAAAAATAGGGGGAGAGGAAAAAATAGGGGGAGAGGAAAAAATAGGGGAGAGGAAAAAATAGGGGAGAGGAAAAAATAGGGGAGAGGAAAAAATAGGGGGAGAGGAAAAAATAGGGGAGAGGAAAAAATAGGGGGAGAGGAAAAAATAGGGGGAGAGGAAAAAATAGGGGGAGAGGAAAAAAATAGGGGGAGAGGAAAAAATAGGGGAGAGGAAAAAATAGGGGGAGAGGAAAAAATAGGGGGAGAGGAAAAAATAGGGGGAGAGGAAAAAATAGGGGGAGAGGGGAGGAAAAGAGGTGGTAGGAAAAGAGAGGGGGGGAGAGGAAAAGAGAGAGGGGGAGAGGAAAAGAGAGAGGGGGAGAGGAAAAGAGAGAGCGGGAGGAAAAGAGGGAGGGGGAGGAAAAGAGGGAGGGGGAGGAAAAGAGGGAGGGGGAGGAAAAGAGGGAGGGGGAGGAAAAGAGGGAGGGGGAGGAAAAGAGGGAGGGGAGGGGGAGGAAAAGAGATAGAAGTGGGATAACAAGTGCTCCTTACTCTGATACAAGTCACAATACGGTTCGCCAACTGATTTGAAAACCAACCTAACACTACTAAGCAAGCTCAGAATAATCTAACGATATACGTTCTTCCTTACTGGAAAAATTTGCTTTGTCGAAATGCATGTGTACGATCTGACCGTGGCCCCTACCCCCCCTAACTAATCCACCAGCCCGTCCTCACAAGGTTTACCAACGTCAAGAAACTGTCGTATTAAAGTGCCCTTGTCCTAACCTACCAGAGGACCCAAAACGGAAAACGGGACAGTATGGTAATTTCGCGAGCATTTTGCAGTACGACAGTTTTTGCCCTTAGGTAGAAGGGGAAACTATCAGGGGAAAGCGCCAAGCCATTACGACTATATAGCACTGGGAAGAGATCAGGATAAGGATTTGGGATGGGACGGGGGGAAAGGAACGGTGCCCAACCACTTGGACAGTCGGGGATTGAACGCCAACCTGCATGAAGCGGTGATTCACGGTGGCTCATCACTCCTCGTATTATTACATGCAGCAGCACGGCACAGGTCCCCGGCTGTGTCAGCAGCGACACATGAATACAAAAGCTTCAAGCGATGAATCTGGGTCATTCCATTTAACTTGGTACCTTGAAGTTACCTTGAATTGGTTCTGGGAATTAATGTCCCCGCGGCCTGTCTGCTTGATCTGTCTGACCAGGCAACCTGGTTGAGTGATTGGCCAAGCAGATTGTCAGATGCTGTTGCACGCAGTCTGACGTATGAATCACAACCTGGTTGATCAGGTACACTTTAGAGGTGTTTTAGCAAGCTCCCTCTTGAACACGGAAAGACGCAAGCTAGTTATGCTCCCTTATATTTAGAGGATAGGTCATGAAAATCCTCTGGGTCTTAATGTTTATAGAATGGTCTTTGAATGGTCTCACTGCACCTCTACCTTTCAGGAGTTGTTATTCTATTCATTCTGACATGATTGTTTTTGTGGTAATTGTGGAACCAGTTACCGCGTAACGTGGTGGAGGTGGGGTCCCTCGATTGTTTCAAGCGTGGGTTGGACATGTATATGAATGGGATTGGGTGGTTATAAATAGGAGCTGCCATGTATGGGCTAATAGGACTTCTGCAGTTACCTTTGTTCTTCTGTTTTTATGATTCCTCGTTTTGTCAGGAAATAGTTCAGTGTGAAGGTTTGGAACCAGTTCCTCTATTTACGAGTATTTTGCCACAACGTGAATTGATTTACTGAAATTTTGCTTAAATTTGAAGCTACTAAAGCTATTATTCCTGAAGGTCACCCTCGATATAAAACAAAAATCATGAATATGATATTCATTGAATATCAGCAAGTATACTACTTGCTGATATGTGATTTGTCAGCAGCAGCCAGTTGAGGTGATGCGCTCCGCTGGTCATCCCTGGACCAGGCATTGATCTGACGCATTCCTCCACAACGGCGCCACACACACACCCCAGCATCCCCTACCTTCCGTTGAAATCTCCAAATCCCACGTTTGTATATTAACTGAAAAAAAGTTGTCCCGGCTGTAAGAGCTGCCTTTCAAGTAGCGGTAAAGGAGGCCTTGAGGTAGCAGTGTGCAGGGTACTGCGCAGAGCATCTCCAGCTTCCCGCGCTTGGCTCCCAGGTGATCATCTGGGAGACCCCTACCATGATGCCCCCATCAACAATGGCAGCCAGATGAGGCGGCGGGTGTCAGCGCCACGGGTCCGCGCTCTACACACACACTCCCACTTAACCTTACCTTTGCTGTAGCCTTCTTGTAGCGGACGGTAGCTTTGTGTATAAGATCCCGCACTAAGATCTCCCCCTCGCCGCACGGCACCACTACACGCACCGAGCCGAAGCACACCGTCACTTTCATCTCGCCTGTCCTCCTCCAGGCACCGGGGGCCTCCAGGGCCACTGTTATACTCGCAGGGGCCTCCTTAGAGGCCAGCCTGGTGCTCTAGGGCAGGTCTTGTGCGAGCCCCCTCAGGTAAACAACTACCTGGAGCGGCCATGTTTACGCTATGCAGTGGGACATGTTCACCTATCCAACCACCTGCCGATATTTAACGTTTTCGATCACTATCGCTCGCTAATACTTTTTTTGATCTATTCCAGACTCCAAATTATACCCTCACTGCACTATAAACTTTCAGCGTGAATCATATAAATCTGTAATTAACGCGATTTCCTTCATAATTTGGGCGGAAAACGAGTGCACCACCACCCACTCCCAGAGCTCTGTGACAACTGAAGCCCGGGCGGAGGCGGCGCCGGCTGGTGGCCGCCCGGACAACTACCTCACAAACACTCGCACGTGAGCCACACACACATGGCCCCATGGCCAGGCGACCATGACTCTCTATGGCACTAACACTACACGCAACGGCTCTCTATGGCACCAGCACTACACGCTGCGGCTCTCTATGGCACCAGCACTACACGCTACGGCACTCTATGGCACCAGCACGACACAGTGCGGCTGTACATAGCACCACACGTTACACTTATCAATGGCAGCACAACACACACTCAGACACATAACAAGGGAGTGTAAGGTAATGAATATCGAAGAGGCTCAAAACAAAGATTGTACACCATAATGGAAAGCTAATTGGAATTTACACCCAATAAATTACAATTTTTTCATATCAAAAATGCTGTGAAGCATTTGTTAATAAAAAATATAAACAAAAATAGATTTTTTAAACCAAAATTTTAAACAGTTCAGTGCCAGAACTAAGAGGATTAAGTTTTGAAAATGAATGCTGGTTAGCAATGTAAAAATACTTCGATCCCCTATGTGGTTGAGAGCACGATAACCCACAGCACTAAGATGTCCAACAGGAGCCAGATTCACGAAAGCAGTTACGCAAGCACTTACGAACGTGTACATCTTTCCTCAATCTTTGACGGCTTTGGTTACATTTATTAAACAGTTTACAAGCATGAAAACTTCCCATTCAACTGTTGTTATTGTTATAAACAGCCTCCTGGTGCTTCGGAGCTCATTAACTGTTTAATAATGGTAAACAAAGCCACCAAAGATTGAGAAAAGATGTACATGTTCGTAAGTGCTTGCGTAAGTGCTTTCGTGAATCTGGCCCCGGCAGATCTCTAACCCTGTCCACGGAGGACAGAAGACAATCTGGACAGAAAACAGTCATAGCAGACGACTGCTATGGTGGTTAGAAGTGTGACTGAAATGCCACGTCTGTGGTAGAAAATAAACCAAAAAATAAGAAAGGCCGGAGCATAAACATTAAACAACCAAACCTCATATCCCTGTGGTCACTGATAGGTAATCACTGATAGGTAATCACTGATAGGTAAGCACGGAGAGGTAGTCTCAGATAGGTAAGCACGGAGAGGTAATAAATCGGGCCAGATTCACGAAGCAGTTACGCAAGTACTTACGAACTTTACACACAGAAATCACAATTGCGTGATGCATGAAATGAACAAATCCACAAGGGCCGTGACGAGGATTCGAACCTGCGTCACGGCAGCGTCTGGGATGCTCTCGGACGCGTTGTTCGAATCCTCGTCACGGCCCTTGTGGATTTGTTCACTTACGAACTTCTTTGGCAGCTTTGTTTACAATTATTAAATAGTCAACGAGCTCCAAAGCACCAGGAGGCTGTTTATAACAATAACAACAGTTGATTGGCAAGTTATCATGCTTGTAAACTGTTTAATAAATGTAACCAAAGCCGTCAAAAATTGAGGAAAGATGTACACGTTCGTAAGTAATTGCGTAACTGTTTCGTGAATCTGGGCCCAGAGTTCGAATTCCCGATACTAAGTTATCCAATAGTTTGATTTAGTGTTGGTTTTAGACCTATGATTTAGACTTTACTGACCAGTCAGCACCTATACTTTAGTCCTAGAAACGGTTCAAGGTAAAGAGTCTGAATCTACAGCGATAAGTGGAATGCGCTCGCGATGTTTATGTCTTACGCAATGTTTGTGTGTTGACTGTTTGTGTTTACTATTTGCGTCCGTAGAATCGAGCTATTAGCTCTTGAACCCCGCCTTTTTAATCAATGTATTTTTCCTCTATTATGTCTACTACATATATTTTTCTCGAACACACACACACACACACACACACACACACACACACACACACACACACACACACACACACACACACACACACACACACACACACACACACACACACACAAGGGTCAGAGAGAGAAAAAGACTTGGGGGTTGACATCACGCCAGACCTGTCCCCTGCAGCCCATATCAAGAGGATAACATCAGCGGCATATGCCAGTCTGGCCAACATAAGAATGGCATTCACAAACTTGTGTAAGGAATCATTCAGAACTTTGTATACCACATATGTCAGACGAATCCTAGAGTATGCAGGCCCATCATGGAGTCCATATCTTGTCAAGGATAAGACTAAACTGGAAAAGGTTCAAAGGTTTGCCTAGTACCCGAGCTGAGAGGTATGAGCTACGAGGAGAGGCTACGGGAATTAAACCTCACTTCGCTGGAAGACAGAAGAGTTAGGGGGGACATGATCACCACATTCAAGATTCTCAATGGAATTTATAGGGTAGATAAAGACAGGCTATTTAACACAAGGGGCACACGCACTAGGGGACACAGGTGAAAACTGAGTGCCCAAATGAGCCACAGAGATATTAGAAAGACCTTTTTTAGTGTCAAAGTGGTTGACAAATGGAATGCATTAGGAAGTGATGTGGTGGAAGCTGACTCCATACACAGTTTCAAGTGTAGATATGATAGAGCCCAATAGGCTCAGGAATCTGTACACCTGTTGATTGACGGTTGAGAGGCGGGACCAAAGAGCCAGAGCTCAACCCCCGCAGGCAGAATTAGGTGAGTACACACACACACACACACACACACACACACACACAAGAATTAGCCCGTAGCAGCCGTCTAACTCCCAGGTACCCATTTATTGCTAGATGAACTGGAGCATCAGGGGGAAAGAAAGTAAGAAAGTGCCTATTTCTTTCTGTATGTATGTGTGTGTGTGTGTGTGTGTGTGTGTGTGTGTGTGTGTGTGTGTGTGTGTGTGTGTGTGTGTGTGTGTGTGTTCGTTTCATGTATACCACGCGAACGAATAGTACAAAATGCACACCAAAAAATATATATATATATATATAAATGCTTTTCGAACACTCTCACTCCCGACAACATCGCCCAAAAGGCAATTCGCAAGCTGTTTAGCGCGACGAACACACAAAGTTTAAGATAATAACCCGCCTCGTGTAACGCCCCATCATTACTATGGCTGTTAACACCAACATCACCACTACTCCCCGCATACCTGTGGCAAGATCCTCGAACCTGATAACCACCTTTTGAGAACAGTTTATCGCCGACCCATCGTCACGAGACGCTAGTTGATAACGGTGGCGATAAGGGCGGTAATGGGGACACCCATAGGTCAATGGAACAACCCTCCCACGCCCTCCCTACCCCTACTTACCCCCCTCCCCATCATGCCGGGTCACCTCTGGATATCAAAACAATGCTGGACCTAATGTTTGCTAGGTAGTAACGAAGGCAGTGAATGACACGAGTTGTAATGTTATTGTTTACGCCAGATGTCACGTGGGCCGGCGCGCGCACACACACACATGTGTGTGTGTGTGTGTGTGTGTGTGTGTGTGTGTGTGTGTGTGTGTGTGTGTGTGTGTGTGTGTGTGTGTGTGTGTGTGTTGATTGACGGTTGAGAAGCGGGACCAAAGAGCCAGAACTCAACCCCCGCAAACACAACTAGGTGAGTTGAGTACAACTAGGTGAGGACACACACACACACACACTTGGGTTGGTGTTGGCTTTATTTAGAGGCGTTCACCTTCTGTGCCGTCCATGCTTGCTGTGGCACACTCAGCCGCCCACACGGACGACAGCAGGTGACACAGCGAGGACACAGATGACAGCGGGCGACACAGCGAGGACACAGATGACAGCGGGTGACACAGCGAGGACACAGATGACAGCGGGCGACACAGCGAGGACACAGATGACAGCGGGTGACACAGTGAGGACACAGATGACAGCGGGCGACACAGCGAGGACACAGATGACAGCGGGTGACACAGTGAGGACACAGATGACAGCGGGCGACACAGCGAGGACACAGATGACAGCGGGTGACACAGTGAGGACACAGATGACAGCGGGCGACACAGCGAGGACACAGATGACAGCGGGTGACACAGCGAGGACACAGATGACAGCGGGTGACACAGCGAGGACACAGATGACAGCGGGCGACACAGCGAGGACACAGATGACAGCGGGTGACACAGTGAGGACACAGATGACAGCGGGCGACACAGCGAGGACACAGATGACAGCGGGTGACACAGTGAGGACACAGATGACAGCGGGCGACACAGCGAGGACACAGATGACAGCGGGTGACACAGTGAGGACACAGATGACAGCGGGCGACACAGCGAGGACACAGATGACAGCGGGTGACACAGTGAGGACACAGATGACAGCGGGCGACACAGCGAGGACACAGATGACAGCGGGCGACACAGCGAGGACACAGATGACAGCGGGTGACACAGCGAGGACACAGATGACAGCGGGCGACACAGCGAGGACACAGATGACAGCGGGCGACACAGCGAGGACACAGATGACAGCGGGTGACACAGCGAGGACACAGATGACAGCGGGCGACACAGCGAGGACACAGATGACAGCGGGCGACACAGCGAGGACACAGATGACAGTGGGCGACACAGTGACATGACAGAGACTTGGCCCAACACCAGAGAGTGCTGGCCGGGGCGCCCATCAGGAAGCTATATTAACTCTCACTAAACTGTTGCCTGTAGACCATATTTAAACTGTGCCTTCACACACACACACACACACACACACACACACACACACACACACACACACACACACACACACACACACACACACACACACACACACACACACACACACACACACTACCAGCGGGGAAGTAAGGAAGTGTTTACTAGAGTTGGATGTGACAAAGGCTATAGGCCCAGATGGAATCTCCCCTTGGATACTAAAGGAAGGAGCAGAAGAACTGTGCCTACCACTCTCCATAGTGTATAACAAATCTCTGGCAACAGGGGAACTGCCAGAAATTTGGAAAGCAGCTAACGTAGTCCCGATATACAAGAAAGGGGATAGACAGGAGGCACTGAACTACAGGCCAGTGTCCCTAACCTGCATACCATGCAAGCTGATGGAGAAGATTGTGCGAAGAAAGCTAGTGGAGCACCTGGAGCGAAAGAACTTTGTAACAAAGCACCAACATGGATTCAGGGATGGCAGGTCCTGCCTCACAGGGTTACTTGAATTCTACGACCAGGCAACAAAAATAAGGCAAGAAAGAGAAGGGTGGGCAGACTGCATATTTTTGGATTGTCATAAAGCCTGTGATACAGTGCCACACAAGAGGCTAGTGAAAAAGCTGGAGATGCAGGCTGGAGTGAAAGGGAAGGTACTCCGTTGGATACATGAGTACCTAAGCAACAGGAGACAACGAGTCAGTGTGCAACCCATCTTCGACTCAAGTCCATTACATCCAGCGGTCAACCCTACAGACGCATTCATAAATTTTAACATGCTGTTCATTCAAAACGGGAATTTTCTCAAGTATAAATTAATATTATAATATATTAGCATATTGTGTATAAATAGGCATAGGTTAGGTTAGGTCAAGTGTTTAGGTTCTGTTGGCGATTATTTGTATTTGTAGTACGTGGGTGAAGCATTTACAGCGTTGTGGTTCGAACAAAATTCGTCAGTGAAGCACTTGTTCCGGATATGTTCGAACGTCAGCAGTTGTGAGTCGTGTGTAAACCGCTTTTCATTCATAAACAGCGGGTTTGGCGGGTGCATGGAATCACTTTTGGATCTTTGTTTGGAGGACGGGCTGCAGTGTGAGGGGTGAGGTCTCAGATTGGCGAGACGTTACGAGTGGAGTCCCGCAGGGGTCAGTCCTTGGACCTATACTGTTTCTGATATATGTAAATGATCTCCCAGAGGGTATAGAATCGTTTCTCTCAATGTTTGCCGATGATGTAAAAATTATGAGGAGGATTGAAACTGAGGACGATAGTAGGAGGCTACAAGAAGACCTAGACAGACTTAGTGAATGGTCCAACAAATGGCTGTTGAAGTTCAACCCGAGTAAATGCAAAGTAATGAAACTAGGCAGTGGAAACAGGAGGCCAGACACAGGATACAGAATAGGAGATGAAGTACTTAATGAAACGGACAGAGAGAAAGATCTAGGAGTTGATATCACACCAAACCTGTCTCCTGAAGCCCACATAAAAAGAATAACGTCTGCGGCATATGCGAGGCTGGCTAACATCAGAACAGCGTTCAGGAACCTGTGCAAGGAATCATTCAGAATATTGTACACCACATATGTAAGACCAATCCTGGAGTATGCGGCCCCAGCATGGAGCCCGTATCTTGTCAAGCACAAGACGAAGCTGGAAAAAGTCCAAAGGTATGCCACTAGACTAGTCCCAGAACTAAGAGGCATGAGTTACGAGGAAAGGCTGCGGGAAATGCACCTTACGCCACTGGAAGACAGAAGAGTAAGGGGAGACATGATCACAACCTACAAAATCCTCAGAGGAATCGACCGGGTTAACAAGGATAAATTATTCAACACTGGTGGGACGCGAACAAGGGGACACAGGCGGAAATTGAGTACCCACATGAGCCACAGAGACGTTAGAAGGAACTTTTTCAGTGTCAGAGTAGTTAACGGATGGAATGCATTAGGCAGTGATGTGGTGGAGGCTGACTCCATACACAGTTTCAAATGTAGATATGATAGAGCCCAGTAGGCTCAGGAATCTGTACACCAGTTGATTGACGGTTGAGAGGCGGGACCAAAGAGCCAAAGCTCAACCCCCGCAAGCACAAATAGGTGAGTACAAATAGGTGAGTACAAATAGGTGAGTACACACACACACACACACACACACACACACACACACACACACACACACACACACACGCACACACACACACACACACACACACACACACCGGGAGACTTGTACAAGCTCTGTGGCAGCTTCTGTGTCGCAATATTGATGCGTCAAGAAATGTTTCTCAAAGCTGGTGGATGTCTGGCCCAGGATATATCAAGCAATTACCCAACAACTACTTGCGAAACCTGTGCATCTTTTCTCAATATATATATGGCAGTTTATTTAGATATATTAAACAGTTTATGAGCTCCGAGGCCCTAGGAGGCTGTATATAACAATAATAACATTTAGTTATAAAGTTTCGATGCTGTAAACTGCTAAAAAAATTCAACCAAAGATTGAAGGAAGGTGTTCAGTTTCTTAGTAAAATGTGTAAATGCTTGTTAACTCCTGGCCAAGGTAATTTTTGTTATAAACGACCTCGTAGTGCTTCGGAGTTCATAAACTGTTTAGCAAATATAAACAGAGCAGCTATGATTAAGGAAAGATGTACAGGTTTCGTAACTGGTTGCGTAAATACTTGATGAATCCTGGCCTGGGTCGCATTTTGTCCAGGAGTTACCAGAGCACACTGGGCGTTCTCTAACAAATTACGTCGCTTTTCGCTCGTATGCACTACGGCCAACTATCGACCTAATTCAAAATGGAAATTTATTTTCCCAATTAAATTTTAGATTTTTTTTCCAAAACAGTTAAGGGTCCTCTGGTAGGCTAGGAGGGCAGGAAGTTCTCCTAAGATTTCAAAATGTCACGAAAACCGTTAATTGAAAGTATCCTCTCCTAAACTAGCAGCCTAAGCCAGAGGACCCAAAACAGAAAACGGGACAATACGTCACTCTCGCGAGCAGATTTCATTTTGAATAACGTCGATTTTTAACCTGATGGTGTGCAACCCGTTATTTTTGTAACGTAAGTAACAATAAGACTGATTTTGCGCTTCGTGTGTGAAAGGCAGAGAATGTAGAATGAGAAGAAAGCGCTCAGTACTTGGATGGGATATGAAGGCACACTAAGAGAGAGATATGAGGACAGAGTGACGGAACTGTGCACAGTCACTGGAACCATTGGGAATCGAACGCTGACCCTGCAAAAAGCGAGCCTGTTGTTATATTGACTATAGTGCCATCTTATTTTTTATAATATTTATCTTATATCTACTGACCATCCCTGTAAATGTTTTTTATTAATATATTATGTATCCCATACCCATCCCGTGGGCGGTGGTGGAAAGGGTTACAGAGGCACATAATGGGCTTAGGGACTGAACCCCATAGTTCGTTTAGCTAAACTCTCATATACACACATATATACAAATACAAATACTCAAATACATATACATAGTATTTTTATATCGCAAGTGATTCAAGAAGAGGCCTACATCAGTCTCTATACAAGGTACTTTATATCTATGGTGAGTCACACAGTTACTAGTCTTGCTCCACACCCACCCAACTGGGCGGCAGCTTTACAGTCATGTGATCCACACCCACCCAACTGGGCGGCAGCTTTACAGTCATGTGATCCACACCCACCCAACTGGGCGGCAGCTTTACAGTCATGTGCTCCACACCCACCCAACTGGGCGGCAGCTTTACAGTCATGTGATCCACACCCACCCAACTGGGCGGCAGCTTTACAGTCATGTGCTCCACACCCACCCAACTGGGCGGCAGCTTTACAGTCATGTGCTCCACACCCACCCAACTGGGCGGCAGCTTTACAGTCATGTGCTCCACACCCACCCAACTGGGCGGCAGCTTTACAGTCATGTGCTCCACACCCACCCAACTGGGCGGCAGCTTTACAGTCATGTGCTCCACACCCACCCAACTGGGCGGCAGCTTTACAGTCATGTGCTCCACACCCACCCAACTGGGCGGCAGCTTTACAGTCATGTGCAGGCTGCACCTACAGTAAGCAAATTGTTAATACTTCGCTAAGATTTCTGGCAGTACAAAATCATGACTGAAGCACTTACACATTTCTTGGACGCCCTTGATGGTGTTATCTCTGAATTCCGCGATTTGTTCGCATTCCATTATATAATAACACAAATCATGGGAATAGTTCTGCTGACAAAGTTTACATTTAGTCAAATCTACATCAGTAGATGTTGCAAACTCCCAAAGGTACTTAATTGTAGTTGACCCTAAGCCTAGCAATGGTAACATTTAGAAGTCTACTAACTTTATTGGACGATCCATACAGGTGCGGCTCTTCCTGCATAATAGAATGATGATAGATGGAGTAACTGGCTACTAGATTTTATTGCTATTCCCGGAATATTGCAGCCCTCAGGCTGCTCAAAGGCAACCCCAGATGGTAATCAATTCCACCTTTACGATCAAAAGTTTGAGCTAACTCATCAGTTCTATCATGCGTCATGAGAAGGAATGGGAAGGACTCCACAGGAACTCTAACTCCATCATTGATTGTTTCATTATGTCTGTGCCTATTTTCAGGCACAAGCTTGTCCCAGCATTGCCTTGGAGAGCTGAGTGCGGTCAAGAATGACAAAGAGTCACTTACAATTAACGTCCCGACTTTGGATTCATATACTCGTTCGAATGCGAGGATTATGGCCAACAGTTCTGTCCGGAGAGTGAAGTTATTTATACGCGCTCCACACTCATAGAGAAACAGAAGAGTCTCCCGCTGTCACAACAACTGCACTTATAGCTGCATCATGAGACAGGTACAAGGAGCCGTAAGTGTAAATAATTTGGCCAGAGAACAATTTGTTATTCTCTTTCACCAGAACATTAATTTGGTTTACTTTGTCCCTTGTAGAAGCAAGAGTTTAATCAGCTTCTTGGGTGGGAAAGGGTGGACAATAATTGGACAAGTGGTGATCTTCCGTTTGGCAAGAAAGTGTCGTTGTTGTCTTACTTCATAGAGATGATGAACATTATACATTCTGAGTGCAGTGACGGTTTTGGTAATCCATTTGGAGTAAAGATGTTTGATAGTGCCCATGCATAGAATGAATGGAATGCACAATTTATGGACTGGTAAACAGAAGAAGGGACTGGCTTTACAGTATTGGAATTCTAAGGGGCCCGGGAAAAATTGAAACAGCCAAACCACAAACTTAACCTGTCCTAGGCCTAAATAAGCAATCCATGGCCAGACATAGGCAATATTTTGTATATATATATATATATATATATGGTGTGGCTAAATATTATATATAGCTATGTATATATATATATATATATATATATATATATATATATATATATATATATATATATATATATATATATATATATATATATACATAACTAGTTTTTTAACACACTCCATACTCTCCTTCATATTGTCTGGGGCAGCTGCACAAATGCAGATGTACCTAAATATGTTAAAACAAAAAAATTCCCTTTCATAAAATATAATATTAGGAAGCAATGAAACTGCTGTATGGGTCTTAAGGAAGTAATTTTTTTCTGATGATAACATCTTTTGGCATCTGAACTAGTATCTCCCACTTGACCAGAATTGATTCCATGAGATTCGGATGCGGGAGGGGTCAATAATTGCTAGTATTTCTTAAATCACTTAACTTATTCCTTCCCCGACCAGCCGATGTCTGTCCCTGTACCCCAGACCAATGTGGGTAAGGCTAGCAGGCATCTGGCCTCCAACTTTGGACATTCTCTCTTATAGTATACTAGAAGGGGGAACCCGGCGGTGCCCGTATTTGTGCCACACTGAGTCTTCCCCCTCCTTCCCAACTCTCTACAGCCAACACGGGCAAACTTTGAATGCATTTTGACGATATCCTCAGGAATAAATAAACTAACTAATTAATTGCAGAGCTGCAGGTAGTAAATAAAAAAACTGTACTTAATAAAAATCCTGAATCATAAGTTACGGCATTTCTTCATCAACATTTAAAAGGAAATACAGAGGTAAATAATACAGCTGATTCCATCTATCTGTAGAAAAGAACACTATCAACAGGCCTGCTGTTCAACAGCAACCAAAAGAGACAGCTTATGCCATCTGTCGGGATAAAATTACACTATTAACAACAACAAACTCGCCTATAAAATACTGGTGGTGCTATCTATCTATTGGAATGAAATTGCACAACCAACAGGACAACAGCAAACCATAAAGCGGGTTGTTGGGCTGAAGCCAGCATTTCTGTACTTGCATTTTATTGATAGAAACTCTTTGTTGACATTCAGCACAACAGCCAATCACAGGAAGCGATCATATGAAGACTCCACCCAGAGGACAAGTTGCCACTTACGTAATAATATTATCAGTGATATTACGGGCAATAATTATTGCCTGCCTATTAGACACACCAGTCCTGCTTGTGACAGTCTGTTTTAACTCTAATCTATCCAAAATGTGAACCTTTCAACAATTTTAAATTGTTAATTAAATGTTAATGAAATACTGTAGTATACACCCGTTGTTTTACAAAACTGGCTTGGCGACCTAACTTGTGACATCATCCGTTGGAGACCTTTTTGCTAAATTCAGCCACTACACACACCTAACCTAACCTACCTAAGTCAGCAATTAATGTTCCTAATATAATATATCTATTAATATTGTTTAGGAAAGAAATATTTGGAAGATAACGGTAATCGCTCTTCCTGCTATAGGCAAATCGGGCCTTGCATACTAGGTCAAGTAGTGCGGCAGCCAGGTTATACAAATAGTACATGTTTGACTTATATCAAAGTCCTCCCACCCTGAAGTAATTCAGTCGAATTACTGACCCTCCCCAGAATGCAACCCCACAACAAGCTGACTAACTCCTGGGTACCCATTTCCTGCTAGGACAGGGGCTTGGTGATAGGAAACGCGGCCAACCATTTCTGAGAATAGCTTGAATATCCTCATCCCTTTGTGTGTATTTATACATCAATAAACTTATTAAATTTTATTTTTTACGAGTAGATGGATGGATATGAAGTTGAGTAGGTGGATGGATAGATACAGGGATGGATAGATACATAGATGGATAGATATATAGATGGATAGATACATGGATGGATAGAAACATGGATGGATGGATAGACAGATGAGGGATAAATAAATGGATGGATGGGTGGTTGGATGAATTGAGGGACCTCAATAAGCATATTTCAAAGGTCCCGATAGTACAGGTTCGTTCTCGACTCAGAATCGAGAATTCCGGGTTCGAATCCCGTGTGGAACAGAAATGGTTGGGTGCATTTCCTATCACCTAATGCATCTGTTCACCTAGCAGTAAGTAGGTACCCAGAAGTTAAGTCAGCTTGCTGTGGGGTTGCATCCTGGTGGGGGGGGGGTCAGTAATTAAACCTTGGGGGGGAGGGAAAGCTCGACATATGCCTAACGTGTATAAACACACTCTGGCTGCCTGTCCCCCGACACAATGAATAATTCTTATCATTAGTCATTATTTCAAATCCGTGTTAAAGACTTAAATAATAGTTTGCCATTTACAATATCGTTTTCTAATAGTTGAAATTTTAAGAAAATGTTAACAGGTAAATTTAGGATAAACTATAGTTTTCTTTGGTTTCAATAATCTGGGAGAAGAAGCCTAGCTGTTCGATGTCATCCCTCCCCCCCTTCTAATGACCATTCCCAGGATGCAACCCTAACTCGCGGGGATATATTTGTTGTTAGGTGAACAGAGGTATCAAGGGAAAAGAAACTTTACCAAAACTTTCACCTCGCAGCGAAAATTGATCCCGGGCTCTCACGACTGTGACTCAACTGCGCTGACCGCTTTCCTGTATCATCGCGTTATAGGTATACTGCCAGGCGAAGACGTGGTTTCTTGAACCGGAAACTTAAGGATTGCACTGGCCCTGGTTGGCTTGAGTTGGCTGCAAGATATTGGTGTCAGTTTGGGTGAAGGCGGCTACGAAGCACTTGATTAGGACAAATAAGGGGGGGGGGGTCCTTAGATAAGCCGTCGTGAACAAATCCACAAGGGCCGTGACGAGGGTTCGAACCTAAGTCCGAGAGGATCCCAGACAGGCCTTAATTGACTGAGCTACGACATGGTATAAGAATTGCAACCGGGAAATCAACTTGACCTACCACGGATCCTGCAGTCTTTCCGAGACACAAACCAGGTTTTTACACAATTCCCTCCATGCACCCGAGCTCTGTCAATAGGCTGTTCTACCTCTTCACCCTTACTTCATTACACACAGAAATCACAATAGCGTGATGCATTAAATAAACAAATCCACAATCCACAATAAGCCGTCGTCTTCCTGTCCTCGCCGAGGCCACTAAAGTGTTAGTGGCCAGCAGGTAAATTCAGGTAAATAAATGTCCCTTAATATCTTCCAAGTACATTCATATTTTCAAAGATATCCTCGGAATAGACACGTTCTTCTCCCAAAAAGCGCTGGATCTATAAATGTGCCATTAGACAAAAACTCTTAAATAAATTTGAAAAAATAGAAGATTGCAAACAGGATCTAGCAGATCCATTGATTATCACAATGAAGTGTCAAACAAAACAAGTGTATGAGACAAGTAACAAAATCAGCAGACTGACAGACTTTATCACCCCTCGAATGCGATTTGGCTACAAGTATATCTGGCAATTCGGCTTGCATGGGGCTCTAGATGAAGTAAAGTGTGTGTGCGAACTAAGACAGGACACTAGATGATCAGAGTATTATATTTTATAGTGTGAAGAAATAACCATTAAGATATCAATCTAAACTCACGGTGCATGAAATGACAAAAAATCTTATTACAAAAGATAAAATATCTGAAATTCTTACACTGCATCCATGTTTAGCTTCTAGAAGATAAATGACATACAGACATTAACGAATAATCTGAGTTATACTGTGCAGGGTGTATGACTAAAAAATAATATACATCAATTTTTCTATTATCCTGTAAATATCCATTTAAAATTACGTTAGGTATTGTCAAACGTCTTACCTCCAATATATATAATAATATATTATATATATATATATATATATATCTATATATATATATATCTATATATATATATATATGTCGTACCTAATAGCCAGAACGCACTTATCGGCCTACTATGCAAGGCCCGATTTGCCTAATAAGCCAAGTTTTCCTGAATTAATATAATTTCTCTAATTTTTTTCTTATGAAATGATAAATCTAACCATTTCATTATGTATGAGGTCAATTTTTTTTTATTGGAGTTTAAATTAACGTAGATATATGACCAAACCTAACCAACCCTACCTAACCTAACCTAACCTATCTTTATAGGTTAGGTTAGGTTAGGTAGCGGAAAAAGTTAGGTTAGGTTAGGTTAGGTAGGTTAGGTAGTCGAAAAACAATTAATTCATGAAAACTTGGCTTATTATGCAAATTGGGCCTTGCATAGTAGGCTGAGAAGTGAGTTCTGGCTACTAGGTACGACATATATATATATATATATATATATATATATATATATATATATATAGATATTACAATGCAATTTTTTTTACTAGCTGTCATAATGACAGGTCTATAAGAAAGTGCAGACTGGATGCAATTATTAATGTAAACATTCCCCGCTGAGGTCTGATTATGATCTTTTGTGCCCACTTGTAATCCTTTTTGCGCTACTGCACACAAAATGAGTATGAGGTGCACAATAAACTACCGCTCTCAGGATGGATGAGTATGGGGTGCACAATAAACTACCGCTCACAGGATGAGTATGGGATGCACAATAAACTACCGCTCACAGGATGAGTATGGGGTACACAATAAACATACCACTCACAGGATGAGTATGGGGTATACAATAAACTACCACTCACAGGATGAGTATGAGGTGCACAATAAACTATACCGGTCACAGCCTGACGTATGACTCACAGCCTGGTTGATCAGGTATCCTTTGGAAATGATTATCAAGTTCTCTCTTGAACACTGTGAGGGGTCGGCCAGTTATGCTCTTTATGTGTAGTGGAAGTGTGTTGAACAGTCTCGGGCCTCTGATGTTGATAGTGTAGTTCTCTACTCTCTGTTGATGTTCTCTATTCTCTGATAGAGTAGAGAACTCTATCGCTTAGAATAGGTGATAGCGAACCTATTGCACCTCTGCTTTTCAACGGGGGTATGCTGCACATCCTGCCATGCCTTCTGGTCTCATGTGGTGTTATTGCTGTGTGCAGTTTTGGGACCAGCTCCTCTAATATCGCCCACGAGTAAATTATTATTATGTATCTCTCCCGCCTGCGCTCTGGATTCAGAGAATACAGATTTAGGCTTTTGAGTCCGTCCCAGTAATTTAGATGGTTTATTGAGTTTATTTCTGATTCTAGCAGAAAGGGATTTCCTCACGCTCTCCAGGTCAGCAATTTCTCCAGTTTTGAATTTTTTTTTTTTTTTTCAGGGCTGGCCCACTAAGTGTTACTTGTTTGTGTTTACTTAGGCGGAGTATGAGTATTTATGACTCGTATGGTCGTTTCAGTAAAATTTTGTCCCACGTGTTTAACAACTTCTTCTGCTCTGTTGAATCTAAGTTGTAATCTTATTGGGTTTGTAACTGTGCACTGTGTTAGATAATGTTCCAGTGGTCTGTCGGGCATTTCTCCACAGTGCTGACATTTCCTCTCATCTTCTGGAACCTGTAAGCTTATTTCCCATGCACATGGGTATCCAAGCCTGATGCGATGTAAGTGTACTTCTGTTGTTCTACTGCTCCCCTTCATCAAAATAAGTGGATCGTAGTTGGTTAAATTTTTGTACCAACCCGCAGATCCTGATGTTGCAACTGCTGTGTTGTGGTCACTGTACATCCTTTGGATTGCTTAATTTCTAATTACATTCTTAATCTGTGATAGACTCTGTGGTATGTAAATGTCTACATTTCTTCTCTTAGTTGTAAGTTTTGCAGCTTCGTCTACAATGTAATTTCCTATTATTCCCACATGACTTGGCACCCAGTTGATAAGTACCCGTCGGCCCTGACGTTTGAGTTTTTGCATTAATGATGACATTTGTGATCAGGTGGATGTTGTCACGTGTGTGTGTTCTTGTTGCTGTCATCGTGCAACAGTATTCCACTCTAGAGAGCACTAACGTCTTGAAAAGTATCATCATTGGTATAGCATCTCTTGTTTGAGAGGTTCTTGTTATCTAACCTGTCATTTTTCTTGTAGTTGTGACGGCTATTTTATTGTGTTCTTTAAAGGTAAGGTCTTCCGACATCAGTACACCCAGATCCTTTACATTGCCTTTTCGTTCTATGTTATGATTTGACTGAGTTTTGTACATGGTTTCCGTTTTTATATTTTATATTTTTTTTCCATAGCGCAGGAGCTAGAACTTATTCTCATTAAATACCATATTATTTTCTGTGGCCCACTGAAAAACCTGATTTACATCAGATTGGAGGTTTGCTGTGTTCTCTATGTTGTCTACTCTCCTAAAAATCCCAGTGTCATCTGTAAAGGATGATACAGTACTATAGTTTGTGTCGTTGACTATGTCTGATACGAGAAAGAGTACTGGAGCAAGCACAGTACCCTGGGGGACTGAGCTCTTCACGATTGACGGTCCGGATTTTACTTTGTTGACTATTACACACTGGGTTCTGTTAGACAATTGTAGATCCATCTACCTATTTTCCCGGTAATTCCCTTTGAATGCATTCTGTGTGTTAAACACATTTCCATAATAGTTACGACTACAAATACAATACAATACATCACTCAAAACGTTTATCAAAACTGTGTACTCACTTATTTCACCTAGTTGTGCTTGCGGGGGTTGAGCTTTGGCTCTTTGGCCCCAACTCTCAACTGCCAATCAACTGGAGAGTGCGTGTATGTGTATGTGTATGTGTGTGTACGAGAGATGTACACGTATGAAAGTAAGTGTGTGTGTGTGTGTACGAGAGATGTGCACGTTAAGAGTGTGAGTGTGTACGAGAGTGTGAAGAACATCAGCGTCTGCAGTGTTGCGAAGAACATGACCTTGGAAACCGGTCATTTCCACTGTTTTTCTCCATCTTGGCGACTATTCAAGTATCGGTCTGGATTTGGTCCAATCAGGAGCCTCGATATTGCAACACCGCCGAGTTACAAGCTATTTCCGGTATTTTGGAGGCGAGGAAAGTTGACATGATGATAAAATAAATATATTTATTGGTATTTTTACGGAAAAAAATGAGTAAAGAATGACAAGAGGGAAGACTGGAGGGGAGGTGAGGATAGCATGGGAAAGGGGAAAAAGGAAAAAGGACGGGAAATGAAGGAAATGAAAGAAACTAAAGAGAAGCGTGCAATAATGCAGGAGAGGTGGTGAAGGAAGTGCTATCATTACTCCCTCCCAGTGCTCCCTGGGTCCCCTAACAACGGCACCACCGCACGCTACTCGCAACACTGTATGTAATACATCCTGCATACAATACACGCTGCATACAATACACGCTGCATACAATACCCGCTGCATACAATACACGCTGCATACAATGCACACTGCATACAATGTACACTGCATACAATACACGCTGCATACAATACACGCTGCATACAATACACGCTGCATACAATGCACACTGCATACAATACACGCTGCATACAATACACGCTGCATACAATACACGCTGCATACAATACACGCTGCATACAATACCCGCTGCATACAATACACGCTGCATACAATACACGCTGCATACAATACACGCTGCATGCAATACCCGCTACATACAATACCCGCGACATACAATACCCGCGACATACAATACACGCTATATACAATACCCTCTACATACAATACCCGCTACATACAATACCCGCTGCATGCAATACCCGCGACATACAATACCCGCGACATACAATACACGCTATATACAATACCCTCTACATACAATACCCGCTACATACAATACCCGCTGCATGCAATACCCGCGACATACAATACCCGCGACATACAATACACGCGACATACAATACACGCTATATACAATACCCTCTACATACAATACCCGCTACATACAATACCCGCTGCATGCAATACCCGCGACATACAATACACGCTGCATACAATACACGCGACATACAATACCCGCGACATACAATACACGCTATGTACAATACCCTCTACATACAATACCCGCTACATACAATACCCGCTGCATGCAATACCCGCGACATACAATACCCGCGACATACAATACCCGCTACACACGAAACATACGCAATAAAGTAGTTAACAAATAGAATGCATTAGGCAGTGATGTGGTGGAGGCTGACTCCATACACAGTTTCAAATGTAGATATGATAGAGCCCAGTAGGCTCAGGAACCTGTACACCAGTTGATTGACAGTTGAGAGGCGGGACCAAAGAGCCAAAGCTCAACCCCCGCAAGCACAACTAAGGGAGTACATAAAACCTGCTATGCACACGGAAAGCATGGAAACCCAACAACAGATTTTTGTGTTTAAAAAGGCAAGCGCAGCATGAAGGGATATATATATATATATATATATATCCTATTTTCTTTAATCCTGGACTATGTTGAGATCTACAGCATACTTGGTCAGTCACTTAGTGTGGTGGCCTTCACAATCCTTCAAAGGTTGAAAGGCCATAACAATGTGTATGCATTACAGAAAAACAGGTTGAATATATGTAATGTTTCCACAAGGACATACACGAGGGCCAAGGAATATTATCAGTGTTGGTTGGGATAATGATGGGGAATTTCCCTGCCGAGAGCCTGCTGGTCCTGGAGGCGGCTGGCGAGTCCTCCTCCCAGTCCGGGTCGACTCGTCCGCCCTCCAGGCTTTACACTCAATATTATTTATGGGAAGACCCGAATAAAAGCACTAGGGGACCAATCTCGGTTTTGTACGTGACCGAAATGGTTCAAATGATTTCATATCGACGTACGATGCAATATATATATATATATATATATATATATATATATATATATATATATATATATATATATATATATATATATATATGACTGAAAACTCACACCCCAGAAGTGACTCGAACCCATACTCCCAGGAGCAACGCAACTGGTAACTACAGGGCGCCTTAATCCGCTTGACCATCACGGCCGGACAAAAGGAAGTGGTAGCCGAAGCTATTTGAACCACTTCCCCGCCGGCAACTCGGATGGTAATCTTGGGCATAGCATTTCACCAAATCACCTCATTCTTTGGGGCACACGTGAGGAACACAAATGCAAACAAGCCTGAATGGTCCCCAGGACTATATGCGACTCAAAACTCACACCCCAGAAGTGACTCGAACCCATACTCCCAGGAGCAACGCAACTGGTAACTACAGGGCGCCTTAATCCGCTTGACCATCACTGCCGGACAAAAGGAAGTGGTAGCCGAAGCTATTTGAACCTCTTCCCCGCCGGCAACTCGGATGGTAATCTTGGGCATAGCATTTCACCAAATCACCTCATTCTTTGGGGCACACGTGAGGAACACAAATGCAAACAAGCCTGAATGGTCCCCAGGACTATATGCGACTGAAAACTCCTCCTCCCTGGAGTGAGTCCTCCTCCCTGGAGTTTGCATTTGTGTTCCTCACGTGTGCCCCAAAGAATGAGGTGATTTGGTGAAATGCTATGCCCAAGATTACCATCCGAGTTGCCGGCGGGGAAGTGGTTCAAATAGCTTCGGCTACCACTTCCTTTTGTCCGGCCGTGATGGTCAAGCGGATTAAGGCGCCCTGTAGTTACCAGTTGCGTTGCTCCTGGGAGTATGGGTTCGAGTCACTTCTGGGGTGTGAGTTTTCAGTCGCATATAGTCCTGGGGACCATTCAGGCTTGTTTGCATTTGTGTTCCTCACGTGTGCCCCAAAGAATGAGGTGATTTGGTGAAATGCTATGCCCAAGATTACCATCCGAGTTGCCGGCGGGGAAGTGGTTCAAATAGCTTCGGCTACCACTTCCTTTTGTCAGGCCGTGATGGTCAAGCGGATTAAGGCGCCCTGTAGTTACCAGTTGCGTTGCTCCTGGGAGTATGGGTTCGAGTCACTTCTGGGGTGTGAGTTTTCAGTCGCATATAGTCCTGGGGACCATTCAGGCTTGTTTGCATTTGTGTTCCTCACGTGTGCCCCAAAGAATGAGGTGATTTGGTGAAATGCTATGCCCAAGATTACCATCCGAGTTGCCGGCGGGGAAGTGGTTCAAATAGCTTCGGCTACCACTTCCTTTTGTCCGGCCGTGATGGTCAAGCAGATTAAGGCGCCCTGTAGTTACCAGTTGCGTTGCTCCTGGGAGTATGGGTTCGAGTCACTTCTGGGGTGTGAGTTTTCAGTCGCATATAGTCCTGGGGACCATTCAGGCTTGTTTGCATTTGTGTTCCTCACGTGTGCCCCAAAGAATGAGGTGATTTGGTGAAATGCTATGCCCA
Organism: Procambarus clarkii; assembly: GCF_040958095.1. Classification (NCBI taxonomy): domain Eukaryota; kingdom Metazoa; phylum Arthropoda; class Malacostraca; order Decapoda; family Cambaridae; genus Procambarus; species Procambarus clarkii. Next base: position 30,272,239 of record NC_091154.1, on the reverse strand, counting down.
AGATTACCATCCGAGTTGCCGGCGGGGAAGTGGTTCAAATAGCTTCGGCTACCATTTCCTTTTGTCCGGCCGTGATGGTCAAGCGGATTAAGGCGCCCTGTAGTTACCAGTTGCGTTGCTCCTGGGAGTATGGGTTCGAGTCACTTCTGGGGTGTGAGTTTTCAGTCGCATATAGTCCTGGGGACCATTCAGGCTTGTTTGCATATATATATATATATATATATATATATATATATATATATATATTTATATATATACATATATATATATTTATATATATATATACAGTATATATATATATATATATATATATTTATATATATATATATATATATATATATATATATATATATATATATATATATATATATATATATATATATATATATGTGTTCCTCACGTGTGCCCCAAAGAATGAGGTGATTTGGTGAAATGCTATGCCCAAGATTACCATCCGAGTTGCCGTCGGGGAAGTGGCTCAAATAGCCTCGGCTATCACTTCCTTTTGACGGCCGTGATGGTCAAGCGGATTAAGGCGCCCTGTAGTTACCAGTTGCGTTGCTTCTGGGAGTATGGGTTCGAGTCACTTCTGGGGTGTGAGTTTTCATTCGCATATAGTCCTGGGGACCATTCAGGCTTGTTCGCATATATATATATATATATATATATATATATATATATATATATATATATATATATATATATATATATATAAGCAGGAGACACACAGAGAAAGACACAAGTCAGCCAACTACAGGCAATTAGATCATCGGTACAATTTCGTTCCAATAGGGTCTGAGACCCTAGGCCCATGGGGAGAGAGTACAAGAAGGTTTCTTAAGGATCTTGGTTCTAAGCTCATTGACACTACAAGAGACCCTAGAGCGGCAAATTTTCTCTTTCAGCGCCTCAGTGTCGAGATCCAGAGGGGGAATGCCCGATGAGTCCTCGGTTCCTGCCCGGCGTCGGAGGAGTTCGAGGAAATCTACAGCCTCTAGGAAATTAACTTTTTCTTGTGTCCTCTTAATGTTCATTTTTTGTATAAAATCAGATATGTAACTGTATAACCTTGCATAATAAAGTGTACACCATAAAAAAGGGGGGTGGTAGGAGAAGCGAACACTCATACGTATTCAGAGTTAAATGGCAAGTTTTTCTCTGAATGCTCTGTGTTCCCTTCTTTGAGGCTGTGGGTCCCAATAAATGCACCAGAGGTGGTACCCCCCTAAATAAATAAATGCAATATATATATATATATATATATATATATATATATATATATATATATATATATATATATACATATATATGTATATATATATACAATATATATATATATATATATATATATATATATATATATATATATATATATATATATATATATATATATATATATATATATATATATATATATATATGTGATCCTATATCTCTCACTTTCAGTGTGTCTCACAATTTCAGTTTTTCACGATAGATTCCAATCTCTACTGCTGCTCCCAAGCTCTTTCCTCACTTCACTTGTTCTTATTTTTTTTTGAGATATAAACAAGAGTTGTTACATTCTTGTACATCCACTAGTACGCGTAGCGTTTCGGGCAGGTCCCTGGAATACGACCCCCACGAAGAATCGTTGTTACAACCAAGTACTCATTTTACTATTGCGTTAAACAGAGGCTACAATTAAGGATTTGCTCCCAGTAAATCCTCCCCTATAAATCCTTATATTTATATCTCTCCACGTCCCTGAGTTATCCGGTTTGTTTCTAGTCCAGCTTCGTACCAAGGAGGCGGCCGAGAGGCTCAGGTCTTGCGCCAATAACAAAACCAGTTCTAAATCATTATCTTGGCCGGAATGCTGTGAAGCGCCCTCTGTTTACCCTTGACCACATAGCTCAGTTTTCATGCTCCCATTTTCATATGGCGAGAGGGCACTAATTTACACCTTTCCCATTCTCAGAATGGGCAGTTGGAGGCGAGGCACAGGTTCGAATCCCTGTGGAGGCCTTCTCTTACTTTTATGTGTGTGTGTGTGTGTACTAAGTACTTTCCTAGACGTGCTTTCGTCCGCTTTCTCCAGTGCAATGACCGAGTTGTTTTTCTTATAGTATTTAGACTTTAAAATCGTGAATTGAATTATCATCTACAACTTCCTCATCTAATCCATTCCTGAAGAAGTTGTATCTTGTGTCTTCTTGGCCAGTGTGCTTTAGGCTGTTGCGCAGTGCCGTCTCGTCTGCTGTACTCCTGCTCTCCTCTGGTCTGATGAGGTCCAGTTCTCAGAGTCCATCTTCATAGCTCATTCACCTTAGCTAAAGAACCAACATTGTTGTATATTTTTGTAACCTTTACCAGTTTTAGTTATTGTTTGCTTAGGTGGTGGTCCGTGGGACTGTTATCGAGAGTGGGCCTCACATGGGTTATATATGGCCTTTGGAAAGCCACCGTGTCCATATTACTGAAGGCTCTCTGATGTTGGTCAGTTTGGTGTATGCGACCGACGTTATTCAGCTGATGTGGGACTCTGGTGTTAGTGTTGAAGCTGTCTGTACCAATGTCTCTTTTTGTGTCTGAATTTCTTATTTGTGCATTCAGATTCGAGCCATTTATAGCTCTTGGACCCCGCCTTTCTCAAAGATATACTTTTCCTCTATTATGTCAACATGTCTCTCTAACAACCACACACATCTCCAGGAATCACCTGTCTAACTCTCAGGTATCTATTTAGTGCTTGGTGAACAGACTCATTAGGTAAAAGAAACTCTGCCCATTAGTTTTTGTCTCGGCCGGGGATCGTACCCTGGCCCTTAGGATTATGACCCCCGAGAGCTGTCCACTCAGCCCCAAATCCCACGTGCGTGTGTGTGTGTGTAATTACCTAAGTGTAGTTGCAGGATGAGAGCTACGCTCGTGGTGTCCCGTCTTCCCAGCACTCTTTGTCATATAGCGCCTTAAAACTACGGACGGTTTTGGCCTCCACCACATTCTCACTTAGTTATTATTATTATTAACATCTTTATTGACAAAATTAATTACAATTTTGCCTAATCTGAGGATTTTGATAGTCTTATTAAATTTGTTCCAATCGTCTGCCACTCCGTTTACAAAAGAAAACTTTCTAATATTTGTTTGGCACCTCTGTTTTTTAACTTGAATTTAAGACCTCTTGCTCTTGAGGTTTCTAGTTTCAAATGATAGTATGGATCCCAGCTCCAATACTTGAGATGCTCTGCTTCTTCCCCTACGCCAGCCAATGTGTGTGTGTGTGTTCTCTCCTATTTGTGCTTGCGGGGGGTTGAGCTCTGGCTCTTTGGTCCCGCCAAAGTGTGTGTGTGTATGTGTATGTGTGTGTGTGTGTGTGTGTGTGTGTGTGTGTGTGTGTGTGTGTGTGTGTGTGTGTGTGTGTGTGTGTGTGTGTGTGTGTGTGTGTGTGTGTGTGTGTGTGTGTGTGTGTGTGTGTGTGTGTGTGTGTGTGTGTATGTGTGTGTGTGTGTGTGTGTGTGTGTGTGTTTTATGTAATGTATGTATATGTTGTATGCATGTGGTTTATGTGTTATATACTTAAGTGTATGAAATATACACAAGGAAACCTTAATGTTACTAACACCTGAAGAAAACGGGAAACTTGCTGCTACTTAACCCTTTATGTATAATGACCAATTATGAGTTAATTATGCAGAATTATGTTATCGGTTCTAACATTGTAAACACAACAGTTACAGTTTCCAACCTGTCCTCTCACCTAATACGTCGCATTTTTAACGGAGCCGACCAATTCATTACAAATATAACATTAAAAATAAATCGCAATAATATTGCCGCTTTCTATGCGTCAGCCTCGATTGGGTTAGATGAATTACTTGGGTTCGTACGTTTCCGGTTAGACAAAACAGTTACATTTTTTTACGGAGTGGCAAGTGGCTAGAACAGGCTAGCCGGCGAGGTGAGCCAAAACCAAGTCCGCAAAATCTCGATTTACACACATGGGATAACGAGTTAGTAAGTTGTGACGTCATAGTCAGTGACGTCATAAAGCAGATAACAATGACGTAGTAGAGAAGAGTGACGTCATTTTGTGACTGGGCACATATATAAGAGGCGAGCGGGGCCGGGTCGCCTCAGTGTCAACGCCGGGACGAGCCACGATGAAGGTGCGTGTAGAACTGTCTGTCCTGAAAAAGCCAGTTTTCAAATGTCTGGCGAGCCTCATGTCGTGTGTGTGGTGTAGAGGTGACTTGTGTGTTGACAAGCGGGTTTGTGGCGGGGGCTGAGATGTTTACCTCAGACCAGCTCTGATGAGGTTCTGTTTTTTTAAGTCCGGCTGATCAGTGAGGCTATTGCAGTCAGTGGTCTGCATGCCAAAGGGTCTTCACATTCCGGGTAATTGGAAACTAATGTTGAAAATTTCTAACTTTATTTAAGCAATATTTCACGTATTTGCTGCTAGAAAGTTAGACTCAGAAGCAGTGTTCTTTAAAATAACTGAGAGTAGCAACCGCGTACCCATGACTTCTCTCATGTTTGGTGATGAGTACCTTCTAAGTCCTTCAGGAGGTGATGGGTGTGTGAGGGAGGGAGGTGAGGAGAGTGTGTGTGAGGGAGGTTAAGAGTCTGTGAGGGAGGGAGGGAGAGAGGTGAAGGGTGTGTGAGGGAGATGAGGAGTGTGTGAGAGGTGAAGGTGTGTGTGATGGAATTAATATTTTCCTCAGGCAGTATGAAATACAGATCAGAACACTTAATTATGACATTCAGGGGGTTGAAATCCTTCTCCAACTATAACAACGGGCAGCGGGAGACAGCACGGCCCTATTGATGCACCACCTTCCCGCCCTCTCACCAATATCCTCAAACGATTCACTTGTGTCTCACGTCATCACATATGTGTACTCACTAAAAGCTTCAGTTACTATGTCTACACATTTTATCTGAGGCCCACCATCTCTAGTGGCCTCGACGGGGACAGGAAGTCGGCGGTTTGTTAAAGGTCTCCAATTATTAGTAGTGATATTTTCCAACTGAATTTTAAAGTAGAGTAGAGTCTTGGGTTTTATGGCTTCGGTGGGTAGGCGATTCCATGAGTTTATTACCCTTTGGAGGGGAAAGTATCTCCTGTTTTCTGAACCACACTGTGGCTTGTTGAGCTTGATGCTATTGCGTTACGTTGAATTTTTGAAAGAAGTGATTTGGATTAATATCTTCCAATTTGTTTAGTCTTTTAAAGGTATCGATTACATCAGCATTGTCATGTCTGGTTTGTAGTGTTGTTCGAGCTGTGGCCCCTTAACTATTTCTAGTATGAATTAGGTTACTTAGTTCTGGGATAATTTTTGCCGCTCTGCGTTGAACGTTTTCCAAAGCAGATATGTCCTCTTATAGCTGTAGTCTCCATTTTTTGCATACAGTTAGATCCATAACCCGTCTTACAAGATCAATATTGATTAAAGGTTAAAGGGTAATACAATCCTTACCTCCTTTTTATACTACTCTCCAGCAAGTCCATCATACAAAAATGGTCTATTTACTTGCAATTCCCCAATAAACTTCGCTAACTAAAGAACATTAAACCTGATAAAAGGAGTAACCTTTAAATCATTCCAAGCTCTTACATAGTGTTTACTAATAAAAACTGGAAGTGTGTTTTTCATTTGATTTACTGTAATCTATAATTTCCACAAACAGTAATCGTATTATAGTCATCTCTTAATACCTAATTGAGTTTATTTTTCATAGTTTTGATGAATAATGTTTATTTTTGTTTCAGGTGTTTCAGCTAATACGGTTCCTGGCTTTGGTCGTTTCTTCTGGATGGGCTGCTAAGCTGCCCCTGGGTATCCCTGGCGCGCCTGCCCCTAGTCAAAAAGTTGCTCTGAAATTCCCTGGATCAGCTGAACCTTCAGGCCTGTATCAGACACCAGCTGAATCACTCGAAACTCATCCAGTAGATTCAACTAAAATCGAAAGTCTCGGTGAAATAACTCAAACGTCTATCAAGACCTCAAGTATTGTTGAAACTCCTGTCGAATCTGTTCAAGGTCCGGCAAATCTTCCTGCATTGGAAGCTTCATCCGATGTAGTTCAGGTCCCTGTTGAACCTTCAGCTATTTATGGAGCTCCAAGCGAATCATTGCCAGGTTCTGCTCATATTTCAACTGATTCGGATGTTCAGGATCAAGCAACTTCAATCTTTGCAGACTCTACAATTGAGCACAAAACTGAAGGTGAATTAGTTTCCATCTCCGTTGTTCCTTCAGTTCCGGTTGAGACACCCAGCGAGCTAGTTCCGCTTTCTACAGAATTTGGTACTCCAGATCAGGGAGTACAAGGTGCTGTTGTACCCTCGAGTCTGGATGAAGCGCCCAGTAAAATAGGAGGACCCACTACTCATCATGAGGCTTCGGTTCAGACAATTTCAAGCTCTATTTTACCCTCAGATATTCATATTCTGGAAACTCCACTTCAGCCTCATGTAGAACATGATATTCCACTTGATGTAGCTACAGGCACTGCTGAGCATTCAAGTCCAGACGGATTTCCAAGCAAAGTTGAGTCATCAGATCAACACTCTGCATCAAAAGAAACCTCTTTAGACGTGATACCAGTTGAAACAGAGACAGGCAGTATTGAACATTCAAGTTCAGACGGGTTTTCAAGCATAGTTGAGTCATCAGATCAACACTCTGCATCAAAAGAAACCTCTTTAGACGTGATACCAGTTGAAACAGAGACAGGCAGTATTGAACATTCAAGTTCAGACGGGTTTTCAAGCATAGTTGAGTCTTCAGATCAACACTCTGCATCAAAAGAAACCTCTTTAGACGTGATACCAGTTGAAACAGAGACAGGCAGTATTGAACATTCAAGTCCAGACGAAATTCCAAGCAAAGTTGAGTCTTCAGATCAACACTCTGCATCAAAGGAAACTACTTTAGATGCGATACCAGTTGAAAAAGATACAGTCAGTGTTGAGTCTTCAAGCCAATTTGAAACACCTATCAAAGTTGAATCATCTGACCAATCCTCCATTTTACACGAAGCTTCCTCAGGTGTATTATCAGAAGATGTTGGTTCGTCTACCGGCCTTGAAATACACGGTGAAGAACTTCCAAGTTCTGTGCAGCCTTCTTCGGAAAGCAATGCATTTTCTGGATCCTCTGAACATTCAACGTTACACGAGACTCCTGAAGTGTCAGTTGCATCCCCAAGCGTACCTGCAGGTCTTTATGAAGCTCCAGTTTCACCGTCAGCATCTTTAGATAAGCCGTCTACCTTACAAGAGATTCCTAAGAAACCAATTATATTTCCTGATACCTTCCAGACCTCAGTTCAACCAGTCCCAGTTCTCGCCGAGCCTTCTACTTTACAGGAAACACCTGAACCATTGGCCCAGGTACCTGCAGGTCTTTACCAAGCGCCCAGGAAAACAGGAAAACCATGAATTTCAACGGTGTAATTTGTCCGAAACCCGTTGGCTGGATATTAGTTATCTTACATAGTGCCAGCAGCCCATCACCAAAACAAAGGTGATAGGCTACTGGGTGCTGGCGGGATTTCGATGTGTGGGAATAAAACACGGACTTTCTCGGTCGGAAATAGTCCTTATTTTGAGTGGTTTTCATATATGATTTTTTGAGGCTATGACTCGTGACGCTCATCATTCACTTCAGCCCGTACGGTAAACACCCTTAAATCACTATAATTAAAACATTAACGTTTTCTAGGCCTCGATATGTATAAACCAAAAATATATAATCAAATGATTTATATTTGAGAAAAACTTGTATTATTGCACCTTATAAAAGATTCATTGTGTCAGATGAAATATTAACGTCGGTGATGTCTTAAAACAGTGTATATAATACTATTGTTTGGGTGTTGAGAATGGATTATAAGTGTTTTCTGGGTGTCGAGGATGAGTTAAGTGTATAACCCATCTATGTAAAACTATGTATTATAACACATTTCAAAAGTTTATTGCCAAATGGTTCACAGGATTTTGCTCTTATTCATGGATTTCGGTAATGTTAGTGAATAATGCTTTGCTTTGCATTGTAATGCTTTGAATATATATATATATATATATATATATATATATATATATATATATATATATATATATATATATATATATATATATATATATATATATATATATATATATATATATATATGATAATAATAATAATCCCGATCGTGGTTGATGTCTTCAAAAGCAATAATGACATTTTTTACAAGAGAAGAATTTGATCTACCTTGGATAGACAGGTTGAGACGCATGCCGGGAGGTCCGTTGTTTACCCCATAGGGAAGGAGACGCTCTGTCTACATAGTCTGGTTGCTCTTACTGTGACATCTGCCGTCTATGAGTTCGCCTTCTTCATCCATCGCAGTGGACAAGCGTTCATGGTGATTCGTACGCCAGTCCTGCGTCGGTGGTTTGTCTGGTTCGCCAAACGATATCGTGGTTTGCGGTCGGAAATGTCAAGCGATTGCACTCTGACTCACGAAGTTCTCAACTCATTTTTAGACAATTTTCATATGCACCAACAGGTGTTTTTTTTTTTTGTAAAAATAAAACAAAGCTCAAAACTCACAATTTTACTATATATATGGGTTACCAGGCAAGAGATACACTATAGACGGTTACAGAACCACTTCTGTGTATCACAGACCACACTGTGGCCCAACAGCGTACTCGAGTTCTGTATTAGAATTGACAAGACGCGAGACGTTACAGCTTCTGTGAGGAACTAGACTCTAGACTGTGAGGAACTAGAGCATGAATGCAGGAGTACGTAGACGAGAGTGAGACGTCAGACGACCAGAGACTTATGGGTGCGTGACGGGCGTCGGCGTCCAAGGAAGGCAGGAGATTAGAGCGGCAAGTCCTAGGATGAAGACGCTGCAGGACGCGCCAGCTGTCCCTCTGGACACTGTGCAGGAGAAAACTTATCACTGTAATTTTCGGATTTTATAAATTGAGTATAAGAAATCCAATTTTTCATATGATTTTGTTGTTTAATTTAATTCCATTTTCTTAAGAGTATATAATTTACATTATATGATTATCATTGTCTTTTACTATATAAGCTATATTATCAAATGCAGATGGTCTGTATATTGATTTTGCTTTCCAAAAGCGTCTTAAAATTGGATACTTATGATCTGATGATTTGAAAATTATGATTACAGCAAGATAGGCAGAATTTGGCGCTTTTCTTATACTCTTGAAAGTCAATCAATTTGAGTAGTGTGGTTGAGACATACTTACAAATAACAAACATTAGAAAATACCAAATTTTTCTGCCTTGTGAAGAACCTCGTTCTTGCATGAGCAAGTGACAGATCGAGCTAGAGGAGTAGACACACTTACAGAAAGGGACAAATTATACATGTGGGAGAGAGAGAGGGGATACAGGCGTACATACATATATATACTCACTGCAAAATGGCATGTCCAGTGTCTGAGAGCCGTCCTCTGAGACCCAGGTGCGTCGTGCCTCGTCACACCTGATCAGCAGACGCCAGTGACGTCTAAGAGAGTTGTCCGCCTCCCAGTACGACCAGTATCCAGGGTCACACCGGTACTGTACCGGGGAAGACAACGGGTTCAGGGGCCCCACACTTATTTTGATCTATACTTATTGCTCTAAACATGCAACTCAGTATTCGGATGAGTGTTGTTTCCTTACAATGAATAATGTTATACTTATCGATAATACAGTTCATTGAGTTAATTCACGATTGTCTTAACGTATTAACGATTAAGATTACACATCCATGCTTGACCCCACACATCTATACTTAACCCCGCACATCTATGTTTGACCCCACGCATCAATGCTTGACCCCACACATCAATATTTGACCCAACACATCCAGTGAGTGACCTACACATCCATGCTTGCCCCCAGAAATTCAGCCTGGTCTACATCTAAGCTTGACCCCACACATTTATGACTGACCCCATACATCCAAGCTTGACCCCACACATCTATGCTTGAACCCACACCACCATGACTGACCCCACACCTCCATGCTTAACCCCACACCTCCATGACTGACCCCACACATCTATACTTGGCCCCACACATCTATGACTGACCCCACACATCCAACCTTGACCCCACACCTCCATGACTGACTCCACACCTCCATGACTGACCCCACACCTCCATGACTGACCCCACACCTCAATGCTTGACCCACATCTGACCTCAGCGGTGACGGGCTGTGAACCAGCCTGGTGGCACTCTCCTCGACAGTTGAGACGACACCCGTCCACCCTGACGTCCATGTGCTCAGCCAGTGCCGGGAGCACCGGGCACCCTTCGTTCTCAACTGGAGGCCAGACCGGGAGTTAGTATACTGGGACACGAGGTAAAGGAGAGGGAGGAGCGTGTACTGGGATGACACGGGAGCAGGTATTCTGGGGGGACACGAGCAGGTATTCTGGGGGGACACGAGCAGGTATTTTGGGGGGACACGAGCAGGTATAAATAAAGCAAAGGAAAATCTCCTAATACGGGAGACATCTCCCCGCACGCAGGGTGCAGTTGCACCTCCACAGATCTCCAGTATCAGCTCTTGATACTGGTAATGGCTCCAAAGGGCCACCACTTACGGGCTATTCATGCCCGTGCCACCTTTTAGGTGGCTTAATGTTCATCAATCAATCTCCTAATACATGGTGACGTGAACTGTGTACGATGGACTGGGTAATGAAGGAGTCCCATGGTGGAGATACACTGAAAGCTAAATTTAAGAGATTTCTTGGTACAGCACTGAGCGAAGCTAACACAGGGAAGGTGTCCTAGTGCCCACATCAGGTGACGAATAAGTCAGAGACAGTCAACAGTATGGACAAGCAGAGCGGGAGGTAAACACACACACACACACGGCTCACTTGTGTCGTAGACCAGCTGGGTGGTGGAGTTGGTGGGCAAGTGTGTGTGCCGCGTGTAGTTAGCGATGGTCACCCGGGTGGTGCAGTGGAAGCTGGTGCCGCGGGGGGCGTCCCTTACCTGGCCGGCCGTTAATGGTGGGAGAGAGAGAGAGAGAAAAAATCTAGGAATCTTTCCTGATTAATTGTATATATATATAAAGATGTAAACGTCGTAGTAAATCAAGGGGTTAATTTCATAAAAGTGAAATCTTATGCACTGTGATTAATTACTTTCTAGCTGTGTTAGAAGCCATCTTTGTTAGTTGGTCAATTGGTAGCTGTGTTGGATCATGTTGTCGGGTTGTTATTAATATACCAGTGTGTGTGTGTGTGTGTGTGTGTGTGTGTGTGTGTGTGTGTGTGTGTGTGTGTGTGTGTGTGTGTGTGTGTGTGTGTGTGTGTGTGTGTGTGTCTCCTCACCTCTATGGGCGTGTCCTGGACGAAGACATGCCAGACGAAGTTGAGGTCCTGGTGGAAGACCAGACCTCCCCGCACCTCCTTGACCAGCACCCCGGAGGAGGTGTCCCAGAAGCCACACTGCACCTCAGGCTTCGGGTACATGCGCGGGGTACTGTAGCTCCAGTACACGGTGCACCTCTCCACCCTCGCGGATAGGCTGTACTCCTCCTGGAAAAAGGCTGGAAGACAGAGGTGAATTTCGTATTCCAAGATGATTAAGGTATGTGGACATCGTTTTGTCCTCGTAGGGGAAGACGGGGGAGTAATGTGTTACATGGTGTGGGTGATGTGTTACATGGTGTGGGTGGTGTGTTACATGGTGTGGGTGATGTGTTACATGGTGTGGGTGATGTGTTACATGGTGTGGGTGATGTGTTACATGATGTGGGTGGTGTGTTACATGGTGTGGGTGATGTGTTACATGGTGTGGGTGATGTGTTACATGGTGTGGGTGATGTGTTACACACACCCCAGGCGAGGACAAGAGAAGGAGTCAGAAGTGCCTCCACCAGCCAGCCTAGTCCTCTGGGTATTTAAACACTTTCAGAATAGAGATTTTTTCCCCTACCACAGACGTGGCCACACATTTACAATGCTATCCAATATTTATAAATTTTTCTTTTGTCCTCCATGGACAGGGTTAGAGATCTGTTGAACATATAGTTCAGTGATTTATTGAACAATCAACCACAGAAGGTGATTGTAGTGCTTTTAAAATGCGAATTGACAATAAACCCGGATCAGACATGCTTTCAAGGACTCCCAAACCTATATTCTGTTTTTTTTTTAATTTATATTTTAATATATGATAATTAATATGCCCTAGTGAACAGTACTGCTGCCTAGCTAGCGATACTTTTATAGCAACTTTGGACGAAAATGTACAACCTTTACCGTGGAGTTCTTCAAAATGTATCGATCATTTATGTTTAAACAAAAATAATTATAACCTAGCAACTGCCGATACTTTTTGTCATCCTACAAGTGTAAACCACCCTATTGGTCATTAGGTAAACTCCCTGTCAATCACAGCCATTTAATGTCAGTTAACCTCAGCTATCTTATAAGCCTATCTTATAAGCCTTCGCTATCACTTTGCCTCTTGTTTAGTCTTGATAAAGTATACTTCAGGTATTCACAGTAAGAATTTATACACAAAAACAATCCGTTTGAGAATAACGTTAAGGTCCCGAATTATCTTCGCAGGACACGGTGAGAGCCGTTTTGACTAATCATGTTTGTGTGTTTATCACGATAAAATTAGGAGAAAACTAATTAGTTGTTTGATGATTAATATTCTTCTATTGTAAATTCTTGTCGGATGGATGGTGTTTGAGACATTTTCATAGCTGGCTCACATTCATAATGGCTGGCAGACCAATTACATTTTTTGTTTAAATTATTACATTCACAGACTTCTCATTTTGACCAGACACACCTGATATTCTTGAGAGATATAAGAATTTTGCACCAAGACTGTAACATTTTGTTGAATTATCTGCATGTCTCTTGCAAATTAATACAGTATAACTAGGTCATAAAAGTATTTGTGTGTACGTCTGATACCATACTACTTGTGTAAAGGAGGAAATGTATATGTTTAATACTCAGAATGTTTGGTAACATGTTTATTGTTTGTGATGTGTGTCTATGTATGTACTAACACGTTGTACTGAACGGGGTGAGAATAGCTTGAGCTACCTCATCCCTTTGTGTGTATTTTACCTCAATAAACTTATTTCAATTTCAATTTCAATTTCACCCAGAGGGTATACTCAGTCACCACTCTACACCCAGAAACAGTACTCAGCCACACCCTACACCCAGAAACAGTACTCAGCCACACCCTACACCCAGAAACAGTACTCAGCCACACCCTACACCCAGAAACAGTACTCAGCCACACCCTACACCCAGAAACAGTACTCAGCCACCACTCTACACCCAGAAACAGTATTCAGCCACCACTCTACACCCAGAAACAGTACTCAGCCACCACTCTACACCCAGAAGCAGTACTCAGCCACACTCTACACCCAGAAGCAGTACTCAGCTACCACTCTACACCCAGAAGCAGTACTCAGCCACCACTCTACACCCAGAAGCAGTACTCAGCCACACTCTACACCCAGAAGCAGTACTCAGCTACCACTCTACACCCAGAAGCAGTACTCAGCCACCACTCTACACCCAGAAGCAGTACTCAGCCACACCCTACACCCAGAAGCAGTACTCAGCCACCACTCTACACCCAGAAGCAGTACTCAGCAGTACTCACCGTACATCTGAAGGCTGTACTGGTCGCTGACGGGGTTGACGACCAGGTCGGTAGCCGTGTGATAGACGCTGCAGGTGTAGAGGCCGTGCATGGAGACATCAGGGGAGGTGAACTGTATATCCGGGCCCACCTCCACGCCCTCGCCCGGGGTCCTCACGTGCTCCTTCAGCGGGAACATGACTGTCATTGAAGGCAACGGAGAGTGTTCACTGTGAGAGTCCTGGCTCACATGAAGGCTCCTTGGCTTATTGTAGGACAACCGACCAGTTAATAGTCACCCTTATGTTGCCTGCACAACCCTTGACGTGCCTGTACAACCCTTGACGTGCCTGTACAACCCTTGACGTGCCTGTACAATCCTTGACGTGCCTGTACAACCCTTGACGTGCCTGTACAATCCTTGACGTGCCTGTACAACCCTTGACGTGCCTGTACAACCCTTGACGTGCCTGTACAACCCTTGACGTGCCTGTACAACCCTTGACGTGCCTGTACAACCCTTGACGTGCCTGTACAACCCTTGACGTGCCTGCACAACCCTTGACGTGCTTGTACAATCCTTGACGTGCCTGCACAACCCTTGACGTGCCTGTACAACCCTTGACGTGCCTGTACAACCCTTGACGTGCCTGTACAACCCTTGACGTGCCTATACAACCCTTGACGTGCCTGTACAATCCTTGACGTGCCTGTACAACCCTTGACGTGCCTGTACAATCCTTGACGTGCCTGTACAACCCTTGACGTGCCTGTACAATCCTTGACATGCCTGTACAACCCTTGACGTGCCTGTACAACCCTTGACGTACCTGTACAATCCTTGACGTGCCTGTACAATCCTTGACGTGCCTGTACAATCCTTGACGTGCCTGTACAATCCTTGACGTACCTGTACAACCCTTGACGTGCTTGTACAACCCTTGACGTGCCTGTACAACCCTTGACGTGCCTGTACAACCCTTGACGTGCTTGTACAATCCTTGACGTGCCTGTACAACCCTTGACGTGCCTGTACAATCCTTGACGTGCCTGTCTGCATAAGCTTTGACATGTCTGTGCAACCCTCTACATGTCTGTACAACTCTTGACATGTCTGTGCAACTCTTAACATGTCTATATCTCCCTTACCAGTATAATCTTTGAGCGACCCCTCTTTCACATGTATAACCAATAGGTAACCTCCCCTGCCTTGCCTAGACAACAGCTGCCTCTCCTGTCAGAATTCTTGCCTGGACTCTCCAACCCTCTGAATCCCTTCTGATCGACCTATGCAACCCCTCCGCAGACGCGATTGCCCCCCCCCCTACCCTCACCCTTTCTCACATGTGCAATCCAAATCTCTCGTGAACAACAGAAGCTTCACCTGTACAAGTCACCTCGTCCCAACCAGTACGTTGCTTGCCTCACCTGCAACGGAGCGGGTGGCAGGTACCCAGGTGTACACGACGCCCCACTTGTCGAGAGACCAGGTGACGTTGACGATGGCCGAGAGGTCGCCCTCAATGTGACACTCCAGTTGGTAGTTCAAGTCATCAGATCCCAGGTTCATGTACTGCTGCTGCTGTCCGGCCTTCGTCAGGTAGATCCCCTTCACCTGTACCCTCCCCAGAGTACCTGTCGGAGGAGGAGATGAGTTAGACGGTGTCTGAGGAGAACGGGAGGTGTAGGAGAAACTGGTGGATTAAATGTGGACAGGAGACAGGGAGGGTTGGTGGTTGGATGAGGCGGACAGAAGTAGGTTGGGAAGATATTACAGACAGACAGAGAATGATATTAGTGAATATTAGTACGGTATCAGATCTCTAGTTTTTAGTTATGTGGGACTCGGTTCTCAGCCTACCACATGCTCGAGCTGTTTAGCTCCAGCGCCGCCATTGTGGCTAGTCTCTGGACTCTTTCAATTCTTCTTCTTTATTAGATGATTTGCATACTGGTGTTGCATGTTCAGGAACTGGTCTCACGCGAGTGAAAGTTTTCTGAATTCTTCGTGTTCCATGTTCCTTAAATGCAGTTATTTTATTTACCAGCTTTCTGTGTGCCGCTGACAATATCCTGTTCAGGTGTACTTTTGTTGATAGATTTGCTGTGGTGTCAACTCTTATTTTTTTAAATGTCTGTATTGAGTTGTCTTTTTCATGTTATTCTGTTCCTTGGGTCACCTTTTCCCCAGTATCTATCTTTATTTCCTTATATTGCTTCAGGTAAATTCAAGTGGCCATCTTATTTAACGTTATTGTAATTTGCTGTTTTTATTGTGGTAATATGAAGAATGATATCACAATAAAATATGTTTGCCTTTCCATTGGAGACTTTCAGCGCCGTAGAGAGGGGGGACCTGCTGCCTGGGTAACAGCTTCTCCCCCGAATCAACCCACCCAGGCTTTGCGCCCTGGTGAGGCCACTCCAGACCAGGCCGACACCAGAGCGCAACTCCATAGTCTTCTGAGACTGATGGATGCCTACTACTACTACTACTATGAAGAATGATATTTAAAATTACATATGAGGGCTATGCATGAGGTGCCCCTTTTTACATGAATATATTTCCACACATAATTTGAAGACTGTGAACGGTGTCAACACACAACCTCGTACTGCAGGGAAGGGAATTGTCAGGAGAAAGTGCCAAGCCATTACGACTATATAACAGTGGGAAGGGATCAGGATAAGGATTTGGGATGGGACGGGAGGAAGGAATGGTGCCCAACCACTTGGACGTTCGGGGATTGAACGTCGACCTGCACGAAGCGAGACCGTTGCTCTACCGTCCAGCCTAAGTAGTTGGTACCTCGTCCAGGAACGTAGTCCAGCCTTCCACCACTCTGCTCTTAAACTACAACTTCCCTTATCCTTTCTATGCCTTTTATTCTCTAGGCTACAGTTATAACTTCTAATTCTGTTAATTTATTGCTATAAAACAACTTTTTTTTATCTGTTTTCTCGTGTGTCTTTTTGTATAACTTGTATGTGACTATCATCTCCTTTTTTTCTATTATCGCCCAATTTGTGCGTGTCCAGAACCGTTAACAAATGTCCAGAACTGCTTCAGAAATTTGAAGAAATTCAGAACTTGAAGAAATTTCACTTTAGCGTCTCGGAACTTTCAGGTGAGAAAGTATTGGTAATGATTACCCACCAATCTTTTTATTTACCTAAATTCCCTTGAATTTTGTTTATATACGCAGGCGATGAGTCACAATAACGTGGCTGAAGTATGTTGACCAGACCACACACTAGAAATTGAAGGGACGACGACGTTTCGGTCCGTCCTGGACCATCGACTTGAGAATGGTCCAGGACGGACCGAAACGTCGTCGTCCCTTCAATTTCTAGTGTGTGGTCTGGTCAACTTTGTTTATATACATTTAGGTTCTGGTGGAGTTAAGTTCCACTCTTCCCTATTCCCCACTACGGAGCATTAGTCAACACCGAGTCACTTCTTGCTTCAGCAGTGCACAATAGAAAGTTGTTTTCACATATCCATACATTAAAACATTGATTGTAACCATGATATATATGTGCTTCAGCCTACAGTTTAGACCTATTGTCTTATGTATGACCCTCTGTCCTGCGTGACAGTGAATACCAGCATTTTCCTCACTTTAATAAGACTTTATTAAAATCCTCAGATTAGGCAAAATTGTAATTAATTTTGTCAATAAAGATGTTAATAATAATAAGTCGTCACTAAGCTCGTCCAGGTGCAACTGAAGGAGAGAGGCTCATGTGATAGAGATTATTTTTAACAAAACATGTGACACACGCTTATTGTCCTGGGACTAGAGTATTTAAAGTTGGGTCATCAATGTTTTGAGTTACATGTTATTAACATTAGAACACCGGGCTGTGCCATGTGTTACGTGCTATACACATTAGAACACCGGGTTGTGCCATGTGTTACGTGCTATACACATTAGAACACCGGGTTGTGCCATGTGTTACGTGCTATACACATTAGAACACCGGGTTGTGCCATGTGTTATGTGCTATACACATTAGAACACCAGGTTGTGCCATGTGTTATGTGCTATACACATTAGAACACCGGGTTGTGCCATGTGTTATGTGCTATACACATTAGAACACCGGGTTGTGCCATGTGTTACGTGCTATAAACATTAGAACACCGGGTTGTGCCATGTGTTACGTGCTATAAACATTAGAACACCGGGTTGTGCCATGTGTTATGTGCTATAAACATTAGAACATCGGGTTGTGCCATGTGTTATGTGCTATAAACATTAGAACACCGGGTTGTGCCATGTGTTACGTGCTATAAACATTAGAACACCGGGTTGTGCCATGTGTTACGTGCTATAAACATTAGAACACCGGGTTGTGCCATGTGTTACGTGCTATAAACATTAGAACACCGGGTTGTGCCTTACATTGCGTAAACAAACCGAGCACCAACAAGAACAGTAGAGGAAGCTCCGCCATCTGAAGACTCACTGATACTGTCTGGTACCCCATAACTCACCTCGCCTATCTTAGCTTATCAGTCAATTGTAATCTGATAAAAATATCAGTCACTTGTTAAGGCAGGAGCTAACGCGCAGATCACGCAACTTCAGACAGAAGCTAACGCGCTGGTCACACAACTTTAGACAGAAGCTAACGCGCTGGTCTCACAACTTCAGACAGGAGCTAACGCTCAGGTCACACAACTTCAGACATGAAGTAATGTGCAGGTGAAACGAATCTTTGACTACAAGGAAAAGAA
This sequence comes from Procambarus clarkii, assembly GCF_040958095.1. Lineage (NCBI taxonomy): Eukaryota > Metazoa > Arthropoda > Malacostraca > Decapoda > Cambaridae > Procambarus > Procambarus clarkii. Next base: position 30,253,837 of record NC_091154.1, on the reverse strand, counting down.
GGTGATTATTCAACTGTATAAATCTCTGGAGTGCCCCTCTTGCATTATTCCATCCAAGAATGGAGACTAGCTCATCTACAGAAAGACATATCTGCTTTGGAGAAAGTTAAACACCGGGCAACAAAAATAATTTTAGAACTAAGTCGACTCTCATACCAGGAACGGTTTAACGCAAGTGCACTAAAGCTAGGTGGAGGAACAAGAGGCTATAGACACAGGGTATTGAATGGGAGACGAAAAAACGGACAGAGAAGGACCTAGTAGTTCATGTCACACCGAACCTGTCTCCTGAAGCCCACATAAAAAGGATATCATCAGCAGCGTATGCAAAGCAGGCTAACATCAGAACTACCTTCAGAAATTTGTGTAAGGGCTTGTATACCTCGTATACAACAAATGTTAGACCAATCCTGGAATATGCGGCACCAACATGGAGTCCATACCTTTTCAAGCATAAGACGAAGTTGGAGAAGGTTCATAGGCATGCCACTAGACTAGTGCCAGAACTACGAGGTATGAATTGTGAGGAAAGGATGCATGAAGTGCTCCTTACGTCGCTGGTAGACGGAAGAGTTAAGGGATATCTAAGTACTATTTACAAAATTCTCAGGAAAATTGACAAGGTAGATAAAGACAGATTATTTAACACGGATGGTACTCGCACAGGGCGTCACAAGTGATAACTGAGTACCCAAATGAGGCACAGAGACATTAGAAAGAATTTTTTCATTGTCAGGTAATCAAGAAATTTATCTGAATTTACTTGCATTAGGAATGAAATGAAATGCATTAGGAATTGATGTGGTGGTGGGAGGGCGGGAATTACCAAGGGAAAGTACCAAGCCATTACGACTATATAGCACTTGGAAGGGGTCACGATAAGGATTTGTGATGGGACGGGGGAAGGAATGGTGCCCACCCACTTGGATGGTCGGGGATTGAATGTCGATCTGCATGCAGCGAGACCGTTGCTCTACTGTCCAGCCCAAGTGATTGGGCAATTGGGAATTTATGTGGTGGAGACAGACTCCATATACAGATTAGTACCAACAACAACATCTTCCCATACTGCCAGTGGTGTCCGACCCAGGAGGATACAGTGGAACACCTTCACTGCCCACGCTTTCATAGCGCTCGCGTCAGACTAGAGTCCGATTCGTAGTTTACTTTAGTTCATCTATTGTGCACCCCATACCCATCTTGTGGGCGGTAGTGGAAAGGGTTACAGAGGCACATAATGGGCTCAGGGACTGAACCCCACAATTTATTTAGCTAAGCAAATTACAATCTTGATGAGTTAGTTACAAAATTCTATAGACATCGTCACATCATCATTGGGTTCGAGATCGACCACAAGTACAGTTTCTAGATTAAGCAACTGCTAGTGTCATAATTTATATGTTTGTCCTGTACACCGGCCCCCATCCAGTGGGGCAGCGGTGGATAAGTTACAAGCTGAAGATTCTGTCCCTTTGAGATGTATTTTTTTCTTGTCTCGATAAACATACTTGAATTTGAATCCCCGCCTCATGGTTCCCGTTCTCCTTGATAGGGCAGGTGCGACAGACAAAGACGTCCGTTATGACATCCTTCGTCATACCTTCCGCTTCATTCGTCATGTCCGTGGCCTGAAGAGACTGTAGGGTCCGTGGCCTGAATAAACTATACTGTCTGTGGCCTGAAACGACTGTAGGAATGCCATCCCTCTTTGCTATTCCCCGGTATCAGGCAGCAGCCGGAGCGCATCCGATCCCTCGACCCTTCAACTAACAACAACAACATCCTGTGGAACTTTTTATTCCGAGTAGCTGAATCTAAAACAACAACAACCTGTGAGTCAGTCAAGCTTAGAGTGTCGTCGCCCTGAAATTAACAACAACAGCACTCTTAGAAAGTCTTGCACTTAAATCAAGAAGAAGTCAGGCTTTATAGAGTAATGTGGGGCACCCAAGCAAACCTTAAACTCAAGAACACTGGCACCAAGAGCCAAGCCTGAGTATGTCAAGTGGGACCTCTTGTGAGATAAAGGTATACCCTTCTTTCTAATGAAGATGAAAATTATACCCGTTTGTTCTGCTACATCCCTTAAATAATGGGCAGTAGATTTACTGCCCATCATTTTCTTTATCCATGAATCTATTATACTACAGTCATGTTATAGATTTGGCTAGCAGGAAGCAGTTACAAACTTATACATATTTCTGGGTCAGTTCCAGTCACTATATACTGTATATATACATCCACCTAGGTATGTATGTATGTACAGGTTGTGCAGTCAACTCATGTGCAAGCATTTCAACATTTCTGTTAAAACAGTATACAGTATAGTATATCATTAGGTTAACTTACATTCGTTGTAATGTGTGCTCTTGTCAATTAAGGCATCATATCTCAGTAATACCAGTTAGTGACTCTTCATGAAATCAACTATAGTGAACATTATGACACTCACCTCAAGCCCTGTGTGAGCTCTGCCTGGAGCTTAGGGCAAAGGTCGATAAGGTTGATCTTTTTCACAGAAGCCATAAATGCAAAAACTGTTAAATTTTAAAATCCAGCTGGAAAAATTCATCAGGTCAAATCTTTGGTAAGCCATTGGCTTCCTGTCCTTGTCGAGGCCACTAGAGTGTTAGTGGCCCCCAGGTAAATTTAAGTAAATAAAGTTGAGTCTCTTGCTAAGCTCACAGTAAGTTAAGAATCTTAGACATAATCTTGATTTATTAAATAGAACTCTTAAATGATTTTGAAGAAAGTAGAATTGTGTCAAACAAAACACTTACATGGGGCTACTAACAAAATTAGTATATCTACCGACAGATGTTTTCACATCTTGAATTCAACTTGGCTATATTTACTGTATCTCTGGAAGCTCAACTTGTATTTGCATTTACATTATATAAAATGCATGGGGGTGTGCAAAGTGAACCATTAGAGAATGCTCTCTAATTTTTCAATGTGGTTTTTCCCACATACTTGGATCAGTGTTTTTGTGATTGTTGTTGCATACATACATGCATACATATATATATATTTATAATATATATATAATATATATATATATATATATATATATATATATATATAAAGGCAGCTGCAAGAACAGTTAGTGATGCAGCGGCCAACATGCTGAAGCCAAAACAGCTCGGGTTTGGCATTCCACAAGGGTGTGAGGCGGCAGCCCATGCAGCTCGAGCCTTCATCGCCAACATCACAGACGAAAAGGCCCTTATCAAGCTAGATTTCAAAAATGCCTTCAATTTGGTGCGGAGGGATGCTGTACTCCGTGCGGTTCATAGTCATTTCCCTTCCCTCTACCCTTTTGTACATTCATGCTACAGTATGGATCTTAAGCTACTTTTTGGCGAACATGAAATTGACTCGCGAGAAGGCGTCCAACAGGGTGACCCCCTCGCTCCTCTCCTTTTCTGCTTAGTCATCAAACAAGTCACAGAGGTCCTGTCCAGTGAGCTTAACATCTGGTTCTTGGATGATGGTACCCTAGCTGGTTCCCAAGACTCCCTCCTGGAGGACATCAGAAAAATCCAGGAGCAAGGTGCAGTTTTAGGCCTCACCCTGAACCCTTCTAAATGTGAAATAATATGTTCCAACCAGGGCATCGTAGAGAGAATAGAGGGTCTTCTGCCAAATATCCATAAAACTAAACCTGAAGACAGCACACTCCTAGGAGCTCCCCTGGGGTTGAAAGCCATCGATGAGGTCCTTGATAAGAAAATCGCCGACCTTAAGAGGATGGATGGGAGGATTGAGGATATTGATGCTCATGATGCATTCTACCTCATCACCAGATGTCTGTCCCTCCCCAGGTTAACCTACTTTCTGAGGTGTTCACCATCTTACAGTAGCCAAAAACTAAGTGAGTATGACCGGTTACTGAAATCAATGCTAGAAAAAGCCCTTAACCTCTCTCTCGATGACCTACAGTGGAAACAAGCCTCTCTTCCCGTAAGACTTGGGGGCCTCGGAGTTCGAACAGCAACGCAAATCGCTGTTCCAGCCTTCCTGTCCTCCTTATCAGCATCCGACGACCTTGTGAAGGAAATTCTACCTGCCCACTTACATCAGCTGGCAGGTGTACATGATCCCAATTTTACACGCTGTGCCACAGAGTGGGCCTCTCGTGCAGGCCAATCACCTCAACCACCATCCCCAAAATCCCACAAGCAATCCAGCTGGGATGGTCCCATTGTAGACCAAGTTGCTGCAGAGTGCCTGGGTGCTGCAACAACACAACACGACATTGCTCGCCTCACAGCAGTAGCAGCACCACATGCAGGGGATTTCCTGTTAGCAACCCCAATGTCGGCAACTGGCACGCGTCTCACACCACACGCCCTCCGAATTGCTGTGGCCCTCCGCCTTGCTGCCCCAATCCACACCAGATATAGGTGTATTTGCGGCGAGGTGGTGGCTGACAGGTACGGTCACCATGGCCTACTCTGCCAAAGCACAGGGGGATGGCACTCGAGGCACAGTGAAGTTAACGACATCATCAAGAGGAGCCTCACTACAGCTGGATGCCCAGCTGAAAGAGAGCCCCGTTACCTAACGCCCCGTAACTCTGATGCTCTTATTGGTCGCCCGGATGGTATCACAGTGAACCCCTGGAAGAATGGCAAGCAGTTGGTATGGGACTACACGTGCGTATCAACCCTGGCTAACACCTACATTAACCTCAGTGTTGCACAACCAGGTGGCGCTGCCACCCACAGGGAAGCAGCCAAATCCCGTAAGTATAGAGAACTGGATCACCACTACAATTTTGTCCCCATTGCTTCTGAGACGCTCGGCGCCTGGGGTAAAAGTGCTACCAGTTTTTTGAAGGAACTGGGTTCTAGGCTCGTTGAAACAACAAGGGACCCGAGAGCTGCAAGCTTTCTTTTCCAGCGCCTCAGTGTGGCAATACAGAGGGGAAATGCGCACTGCATCCAGGGTTCCTGCCCGCCATCTGAGGAGCTGGAGGAACTCGACAACCTATGACAACCATCTTTGTAACCCATATGTAACTCCTTTTTTGTAACAAAGTTCAAATAAAGTAAATATATATGTGTACATACAAAAGAATGGGGGTGGTAGGAGAAGATAATATTAGTGTTCAGTGAGAGACCACAAGGTCTCCTCTGAATACTTTTTATTTTCTTCTCCGAGGCTATGGGTCCCCACATTGGCACCAGAGGTGGTACCCTCACAAACTTTTATATATATATATATATATATATATATATATATATATATATATATATATATATATATAATATATATATATAATATATATATATAATATATATATATAATATATATATATATAATATATATATATAATATATATATATAATATATATATATAATATATATATATAATATATATATATATATAATATATATATAATATATTATATATAGAACAGCACCCTCGGGTGAGAACAGCACCCTCCTTGGAGCTCCCCTCGGGTCTAACGCCATTGAGGAGATCCTCGACAAGAAAATCGCAGACCTTAGGAGGATGGAAGACAGAATAGGTGACATCGATGCCCACGATGCTTTTTATCTCCTCACCAAATGCCTATCCCTTCCGAGGCTAACCTACTTTCTGAGGTGCGCCCCATCTTACAACAACCCAAAGCTTGACGAGTATGACCTCCTACTGAAGACCATGCTGGAAAAAGTTGTTAACCTCTCTCTCAACGAATGCCAGTGGAAACAAGCCACTCTTCCTGTCAGGCTCGGTGGCTTGGGTGTCCGCACCGCCACCCAAATTGCAGTCCCAGCCTTCCTGTCTTCCTCCTCAGCATCAGATGACCTGGTTAAGGAAATTCTACCTGACACCCTGAGTGATGTAGCGGGGATACAGGACCCCCACTACACGGAATGTGACACGAAATGGGGTGCCATGACAGACCCAGCACTCAGACCAGCCATGCCGAAAGCCAAGAAACAATCCAGTTGGGACAGCCCCATTGTAGACAAAGAAGCCACAGCTTTGCTGGAGGCAGCAACAACCCCCAGCGATCGTGCACGCCTCACAGCTGTGCAGGCTCCCCATGCAGGGGACTTCCTTCTGGCAGTCCCTATGTCTGCGACAGGCACACGTCTTGATCCGCAGGAGCTCCGTATTGCAGTCGCTCTGCGCCTTGCTGCCCCTATCCACACTGTTCACAGGTGTATTTGCGGCGAGGCAGATGCTGACGAATATGGATTGCATGGCCTGCACTGTGGAAAATCGGGTGGTTGGCACACTAGACACGACGAAGTCAACGACATCATTAAAAGAAGCCTTGCCTCTGCTCAGTGTCCAGCGGAGAGAGAGCCCCGCAACCTACTGAACCGTGACTCTGTTAGCTTTGCCGGCCGACCAGACGGAATCACACTGCGTCCGTGGAAGGGTGGCAGGCAGTTAGCATGGGACTATACTTGCGTATCCACCCTGGCAACGACATACATCACCCTCTCTGCCGGCACGGCAGGAGCCGCAGCGACACACAGAGAAAAACAAAAGTCAGTCAAGTACAGGCAATTAGATCAAAGGTACAATTTCGTTCCAATAGGGTCTGAGACCCTAGGCCCATGGGGTGAGAGTGCAAGAAGGTTTCTTAAGGATCTTGGTTCCAAGCTCATTGACACCACAAGAGACCCTAGAGCAGCAAGTTTTCTCTTTCAGCGCCTCAGTGTCGCGATCCAGAGGGGAAATGCCCGCTGCATCCTCGGTTCCTGCCCGGCGTCGGAGGAGTTCGAGGAAATCTACAGCCTCTAGGAAGCGAACTTTTTCTTGTGTCCTCTTAATGTTCATTTTTTGTATGAAATCAGATATGTAACTGTATAACCTTGCATAATAAAGTGTACATCATAATAAAAAAAAAAGGGGGTGGTAGGAGAAGTGAACACTCTTTCGCATTCAGAGTTAAATGTCAAGTTTTTCCCTGAGTGCTCTGTGTTCCCTTCTCTGAGGCTGTGGGTCCCTATAATTACACCAGTGGTGGTACCCCCCTATATATATATATAATATATATATATATATATATATATATATATATATATATATATATATATATATATATATATATATATATATATTGATGTATACTGGCAGCAGGTTTTTGTTTATACATATTTATAATTAGTCTAATACGTATATATATATATATATATATATATATATATATATATATATATATATATATATATATATATATATATATATATATATATATATATATATATATATATATATATATATATATATATATATGCGAACAAGCCTGAATGGTCCCCAGGACAATATGCAACTGAAAACTCACACCCCAGAAGTGACTCGAACCCATACTCCCAGAAGCAACGCAACTGGTATGTACAAGACGCCTTAATCCACTTGACCATCACGACCGGACATAATGAGGTGATATATATACTATATATATTTATATATATATATAGTATATATACCTGGTTGATAGGGTTCTGGGAGTTCTTCTACTCCCCAAGGCTGGCCCGTGTAGTAAATGTAATAAGGAATTACGAAACGCGTTCAGGAGTCAGACAACAAATAAAAAAGAATTTTGGAGAATTGATATTTCAATTACCATCTACAGTGAAGAAAAACATAAGAAATATTGAGAAAATTTGTGTTAGAATTATTAATCTTACCTTTTCGGTCATATTCAACAACATATAGTGTGTGTGTGTGTGTGTGTAAGTAATTACCTAAGTGTAATTACCTAAGTGTAGTTACAGGATGAGAGCTACGCTCGTGGTGTCCCGTCTTCCCAGCACTCTTTGTCATATAACGCTTTGAAACTACTGACGGTCTTGGCCTCCACCACCTTCTCACTTAACTTGTTCCAACCGTCTACCACTCTATTTGCGAAGGTGAATTTTCTTATATTTCTTCGGCATCTGTGTTTAGCTAGTTTAAATCTATGACCTCTTGTTCTTGAAGTTCCAGGTCTCAGGAAATCTTCCCTGTCGATTTTATCAATTCCTGTTACTATTTTGTATGTAGTGATCATATCACCTCTTTTTCTTCTGTCTTCTAGTTTTGGCATATTTAATGCTTCTAACCTCTCCTCGTAGCTCTTGTCCTTCATTTCTGGGAGCCACTTAGTAGCATGTCTTTGCACCTTTTCCAGTTTGTTGATGTGCTTCTTAAGATATGGGCACCACACAACCGCTGCATATTCTAGCTTTGGCCTAACAAAAGTTGTGAACAATTTCTTTAGTATATCGCCATCCATGTATTTAAAAGCAATTCTGAAGTTAGAAAGCGTGGCATAGGCTCCTCGCACAATATTCTTTTTGTGGTCCTCAGGTGATAGTTTTCTATCTAGAACCACCCCTAGATCTCTTTCTTTATCAGAATTCTTTAAAGATTTCTCACATAATATATAGGTTGTGTGGAGTCTGTGTTCTCCTATTCCACATTCCATAACATGGCATTTATTAACATTAAATTCCATTTGCCAAGTGGTGCTCCATATACTTATTTTGTCCAGGTCATCTTGAAGGGCATGACAATCATCTAAGTTTCTTATCCTTCCTATTGTCTTAGCATCATCAGCAAACATGTTCATATAATTCTGTATACCAACTGGTAGATCATTTATGTAGACAATAAACATCACTGGTGCAAGAACTGAACCCTGTGGTACTCCACTTGTGACATTTCTCCAGTCCGATACATTGCCTCTGATCACAGCCCTCATTTTTCTATCAGTCAGAAAATTTTTCATCCATGTTAGAAGCGTACCTGTCACTCCTCCAATATTTTCCAGTTTCCAGAACAACCTCTTATGTGGAACTCTGTCAAAAGCCTTTTTTAGGTCCAGATAGATGCAGTCAACCCAACCATCTCTTTCCTGTAATATCTCTGTTGCTCGATCATAGAAACTGAGTAAATTCGATACACAGGATCTTCCAGATCGAAAACCATACTGTCTGTCTGATATTATATCATTTCTCTCCAGGTGTTCTACCCATTTAGATTTAATTATTTTTTCCAATATTTTGACTATTACACTTGTCAATGATACCGGTCTATAATTAAGGGGGTTTTCCCTGCTTCCACTTTTGTAGATTGAAACTATGTTAGCCTTTTTCCACACATCAGTTACAACTCCTGTAAACAGGGATGCCTGAAAAATCAGTTGAAGAGGAATGCTGAGCTCAGGTGCACATTCTCTCAGAACCCATGGTGAAACTCCATCTGGACCAACTGCTTTGTTCTTATTTAGCTCCTTGAGCATTTTTTCCACTTCGTCTCTAGACACCTCTATGTACTCTATGTTGTTCTCTGGAATTGTTATTGTATCTGGTTCCCTGAAGATTTCATTTTGTACAAACACACTTTGGAACTTTTTGTTTAATGTTTCACACATTTCCTTTTCATTTTCTGTGAATCTATTTCCCATTTTCAACCTCTGAATATTATCCTTTACCTGCAATTTGTTGTTTATGAATTTATAGAATAGACCTGGTTCTGTTTTACATTTGTCTGCAATCCCTTTTTCAAAATTTCTTTCTGCCTCTCTCCTCACTGCCGTGTAGCTGTTTCTCGCATCTTTGTATCGCTGGTATGTTTGGGGATTTGGCCTCTTCCTGTATTGATTCCATTTTTGTGTCTTTTGATCTCTGGCCCTCTCGCACTTTCTGTTGAACCAATCCTGTTTCCTAGTTCTGCTTCTCTGTTTCATATTGCTTCTGTGTGTGTGTGTGTGGGGGGGGGGGGGACCTCAGGTTGGGACAAACCTGAATGGGGACCATTCAGGTTTGTATATTAATACAGCTTCAGAAGGAATGATTTACAAGTCAATAAGTTTGGACATATATAGGCAAGAGAGAGAAGTGAAGTGAGGTACAATGACAAATATATAAATGCGATTAGGTGGATATGAAATAAGAGCTGCATCATATGGGTCCATAAAATAAAAACTGTATCAAGAGGCCCATACATGGATAATAATAGCATAAGATAGTAGATATTAACAATGAATTAGTGAGACAAATGTGTATCGATGATCTTACTCAAATCACCCTTTAACCGATCAATCAAAAATGGATCTAAATTATATAAACCACTGTTAATGTTCAAATTACATGATTTAGTAATCTGTATTAATGCAGATTCAATTATGTTCCTATTGAAAGTGATTTTACAATTCGTTATTGAAGAAGCCATCTCCCAATCAATTTGGTGAGAATTTTCTGACAAATTAACAAAGCATTAGACAATTGGCCATGTCTTACAGAGTATGTAAGTGTAAGTAAGTGTTTGTATACTCTCTAAGACATGACCAATTCTAATGCTTTGTTCATGGTCCCCAAGTCAATATGCAACTGAAATTTTCAGTTGCATATTGGCTTGGGACCATTCAAGCTTGTTGGCATATGCATGCATGCATGCATGCATATATATATATATATATATATATATATATATATATATATATATATATATATATATATATATATATATATATATAATATATATATAATATATATATAATACTGTATATATATATATATATATATATATATATATATATATATATATATATATATATATATATATAATATATATATAATATATATATATATATATATATATATATATATATATATATATATATATATATATATATATATATATATATATATATTATATTTATTTATTTATTTATTTATTAATTATACTGTATTTAGAAATAAATATATTTATTTATAAATAATATATTTAAAATTTTAGCAACTTATCTAAAACAAGAAGATAAAATATATTTATTCTTTTTCAGGCAGGGAATAAAAAGCAAACCATAGGAGTAATTGTACTGTAAAGGATGGATATTTCGAACTCCACAAGAGGGGCAACCCCACATATGTCAATGCAAGTTGGTTTGCCGCTGAGTCGGATGCCCAGAGGTTTCTCACGTGATGACTTCAATTTCTCTAAACTGTATAAATGCATCCAGCAGGAAGGACAAAATACTATGTGTGATGTTTCACAAGCACTGTATTTATATTGTCATGTAAATTCCACTGGGGGCACAATATCATTGCGAGATTACTTCACGAAGGTATTGATGTGGAGTAACGAAAAACTGAAGAGAACATTTAACACGACAGATCAACCACTACTTGATTCAAACCCATTGACACAAAGCTTTGATATATCTTTTGCCTTCAAATTAATGAACCATGGATGCTCTAATATTTATAATGAGTTAAATGAAAGGTGTAAATATCATATGAGCTACCTCAAGACTATGAGGAATAAACTATGCCATAAATATGGGTGTCATAATTTAAATGTTGAGACTGAAATAGATAATCTCAAAATGGTCTTGAGAGAGATTTATGTACATGTTGGTGTAACTTTGGGAAGAGACTTCACAGAAAATATTGATGCAATGGAGAAAAATCTTAATGATGTCTGTGATGCTGAAATTCGTCAAGATGACATGGTATCATATGAGGAGGATATTGAAGAATTTAAAAGAAATAAATCAAACAAATTGATTATTAATGGTCGCAGTGAATTAGAAATACTCTACAAAAAGTTCAGAGTTCTCAATCCCTGTACTTGGATGCTTGATACCACAAAATCCTCAGTTAGTAAGTTTTTTGTTGATAAAATTTTCACACCACTTAAAATTGAAGACTCAAATAGGCCTACAGAAATTGAAATGGCAGAGCTACTGACAATAACAACACAGATTACTGACGAGGTGAAAATCCCTTGTGCATTGTTACTCCATGGTTTAGCTGGATGTGGCAAGACTTCCTTGTGTCAGTACATCTTAAATGACTGGTATAGGAAGACGGAGAAAATTCTGAATTTAAAGAACTTTGATTTGGTGTTTCTAGTTGAAGTGCGAACAGTGAAATCAAGACACCTAATGGAATATCTTTGTGAACAAAGAATCATCAAAACAAGTAAGGATTTTGATTCATCTGAAATCATACGATTACTACAGGATTTAGATGTACTTTTCATTATTGATGGGTTTGATGAAGCAAATGAGCTTTCAAAAGGGGTAGTGGAAGAGATTTTTGCAAAATTTCAAAATCACCGTATTGTGCTAACAACACGACCTGAATATCAACGCGATGCAATTTTGATGTCAAGAAAACATCATGTCGATTATCTTTCAGTTGAAATTTGTGGATTTGATGATCGCAGATTAGTGGAATTTACCAACAAAGTTTTCACAGTAGTTGAAGATAATAAAATACTCCGGAGACAGCAAATTGATGAGTTCTTGAAATACATAAATGGGCGTGGCAAGGTTTTGGGAAGCCACCTTAGACTTCCACTTACGCTAGCTTTATTAATTTATCTCTGGAAAGATAATCCACAAACTCTTAACAGAGTTACCACTGCCACAAGTCTGTATTGTGAATTATTCAACTTGTGTCAAAGAAAACTGGAAGAGCGTCTGGAAATTGTTTCTCAAGACAGAAGCACTGTGAAGGAGGTTTTACTGTTTCTTGGTGAACAAGCTTGGAACATGCTCAAGTCAGGAAATATTTGTATCACTAAAGAAATTATTAATATGATTAAACAAAAATGTGAAGAGAAGCAAATTGATGACACACAGTTTTTGTCTGCTTTTCTAATGTGTGAGATTGATGAGACTCATGAAGCTGCTGAGCATACTTATGCTTTTCTACACAAGACACAAATGGAATATCTTGCTGCTGAATTTTTGGCAAGTGATGTGATGAATGGGAAGTCTTTATGTCAAATTAGCAAAACAAGAACTGATTGGTATAAATACCAGGAGGTCATTGTATTTCTGACTGGCCACTTGGCGGTTAACCAGATACTGGAAAGAAATGTCAGTAAATTATTTTCCTTAATAGATAAGTCAGAAGTTGAAGGGAGTTTCAATTTTTGGTGGAAAATTTTCACAGAGGCGCTCGGTCTTACAGAGGTTGGAACTAAAATTGCTGAAGATAAACTGCCCTCGTTTACTTGGAAGTTAGATCACGTTCACGTTGTGGCAGGACTCAGTCTTTTAAGCAACACTATAGTGAAATTGGAAAATCTTACAATTGAAATGCCAAGTAATGTTGAACCTTACGAGATTCCAGAATTGTTAGATACAATGAGAAACATGAAAAACACATTGAAAGGGAAATATAACAAAAAAAATCCCATTCTAGTTGAATTGCATTTCTGGAGGCACAATGAATATAATTGTCCACAACCATCTGATGAATTCATTCGTACACTTTATCCATGGGGCCATCTCACAAATTTCACTGGTTCCCTTGGACATCAAAAGAAGAATGAGGAGGTCCTTGCTTATTGCTTTAAGCTGAAGAGTATTCGAGTCAGAGTTGAAACTACTCAAGCCCTCGGGTCTCTAAGTAACAGTTTATTAAAAATATATAAATCTATTAAGAAGCTGCGTATTACACTTGCAATGCCACCAAATTGTGATCCAAAATCATTAGCAAAGCTGCAGTTCAAAGGTGACTTGGAAGTGATAGTTCCTGACATAACAGATGAAAATAAAGAGTGGTTAGCATTGGCTATCAAACAAGTTGGCCTGTAAGTATTAAATTACTTTCTCTACTGTTGCATGATCCTGTACTGTACATGTCACATATTTTAAACTGATTAGATTTTCTTTCATTTACACATGCATTATTAGGTATGCAATCAGACAGTAGATGCCATATGGTTTGGCATTTCTAGGGGGAACCACTTGTGGCTCCCTGAAGCTATCCCACTGAGATGACTCCAAACTACTAGATCACATCAGCCATGGAATTGTGTTTGGCCTACTGGAGGTCAGTGCCAGAATCTGGCCCCCCTCATAGAGGCACAGAGAGCAGGTGGGGGCTCTGCCACCCTACCGAGAAAACATTCAGAAAGTCAGTGGACTAATACAAACCACTGCTGAATTCAAAGAGATCAAAGCCTCAAAACTGTCAAACACACTCCTCCAACATTGTAAAGAAATGATTGAATATTTCTAAGCAAGCGCAAGCTCATTAGCACTATTCCACCACCAGAGGGGAGGGGGGAAGGGGGTTAGCTGGAGCTCCCAGTCCCCTCCAGCCTTCCACATCAGTTCTTATGCTGATGTGGACATGTGTGGAGGTCCACTGTAGAGCTCCCAGGTCATTTGTGTACCATCCGAGTCACGCTGCTTCAAAGCTTGATGCCAGCCATATTTGGAGTTTTTGCTGCGGGGGTAATTTGCTTGCTATTTTTCCTTGTTTTAGTTCAGCTTCGTAAGTGTGTTTTTGTCCAGTTTATGCTGTATGGATCTGGCTTGTTTGGCATTTGGAGCTGCATGTGCTCAATGTTGCCTTCCCGGAGTGCTCAATGACACTGTCCCTGCCTGGCAGCTCTTTTCTCTGATGTGTTCTGGAGTTCACTCTGTTAGTGGTTGGACCACTGGGGGGGGGGGGGGTCCCTTGCCTTGGGCATGTCAAGGGTTCTTTCTGATACTCCATCTAGGTCCTTGGTTGGTGTGAGCATTTGGCGGTTTTGGGCAAACTAGTGATTCGCTCACTTCTTCATATGACACGCCAAAGTTGACCTTCACAACAGTGTTGACTAGGCTATGTTGGTCAACTTTATATTATCTGGTAAGCATTCTATGTACCTGGGTGTCCTGCTTGGTTAGTTTTCCTGGCCCCTAACAGTTTCCTGCAGGTTTTGGTATGGTCTATAGGTATCCCCTCCACCCTGTGCAAGTTTGAGGGCTGTTCGTTGTCCATATCTCAGGGTGACGATCATTTTTCTACCTCCACCATGCAGCTGGGTTGGGTCGGTGATACCTACTATCCTGAGTCCTATGCGGTTTGCTCTCCCCATGTGGCTCTTCCTTTTGTCCCTCCTGGTGTGGTTCCAGCATGTCTTGCAGCTACTGCGTTGTGGGTTCTTTTCACACACCTTCAGCAGTTTCGATTGTATGCCCAGTTGGATGCCCTGGAGTTGGCTCATCTTGTTTTTAGTGATACAGAATTGGGGGTGTTGATGACTTTTGCCATGGTTTAGTCCTCACTTTCTCTTCCTTCTCCTTCAGGTGTCATCTGCCTGACTTCTGTTCTTGCCCCTTGCTTTCACCATTGAAGTATCTGAAGGTTTTGGGTCAAGGCAGGGAATGTGGCTCAGCCTTCTCTGGGGGCATCTCCTTTCACTTTGGGCACAGAGGAAGTTGAGCTGCCTAGTCTTGCTGAGGTTTCCGGGTTTTCTTCTTTCCAGCCAACAACGTCCTCCAAGGCCTCTCCTTTGGACTCCACTTTCCTATTCCGGGTGATGGGTGTGGACTCTGGCATTGCTCTGGAGTCTGTGTTCTTAGTTTCTAGCACTTGGGGGTAGTCTGATGGGTGCCCCTTGGGTTCTGTTGATCCCCACCTGGACCTTTGTTCCTTCTGCTGAGTCTTTTGCTTCACGGGAGGGGGTTTCTTGCCCCCGCCCTCTCCTTGTTGATTTTGTTCTTCTTGCAGCTTCCCCAAGGAATCATTTCTTCATGCCTTCCAGATGTGTCCTTCCAGAAGTTTCCTTCCTTTTGGGTGTTCCCCCCAACCCTTTAGTGACTCAGGCAGATCTTTTCAGTACCTCCTGTGAGACTCAGAGTTTTCCCTCTATGATGGACCTCTACCTCCTTTGAGTTTGGTTCTTCCTCACCATACTGGCTGCACTTTGAGGTCCCAGAGTCTTCCTATCTTCCTGGCCAGCAGACAATTTTTTTATCATAAGGGCTTGGTGTGGCTTCTGTCATTCCCACACGTTTGAGTAGGGTGAGGTGTTGACTGTGTTTCAGATGTTTTTGGCCAGCTCCTCTTTTGAACCGCTCAATGACTGCCTGTTTTTGCTCTCGCTTTTTCCCAGGATATGGTATTGATGCAGCTTCATTCCCTGTTGGATTTGCTGTCACCAGCCCTCATGGCAGAGAACTTGTGGGCTTGCTCACATTTGGCTATGGGCATATGTTCTTCAGCATGGAATGTGGCGTTCCATGCTGACTGGCTCCTCGAAGATGTTGATGCACTTAGCTTAGGGTCGGGTGTTAGCATCTTTATTTCTGCCACGGTGGCATTAGCAGCTTTACCCAAGCTGTATGTGCCTATGCTCTGGGAGGCAGTGGCTGCATTCAACTCTGCCAATTTTGCATATCAATAGGCTGTGTTGGCCCTTTTATTAGATTCATCTTGGTCCTTGTCCTGAAGAGGATTCAGATTCCTCTGGGTTCCATGATGTGGCTTCATTCAGGCTGTTCTCCAGTGGTTCATTGTCTGCACTGGGCCAGGGGGAAGCTCCCTTCAGTCCATTGCTCCTTGGAGCTGGACATTGTGGGTAGCTCGTCTTCTAGCATCTCGGGGTTTGGTTCCCCATTCTGTTCACTTTCAGGGAATGTTCAATGCTCTAGTGGATGGTCCTGGTTCCTTCCCATCTCCATGGATGGGACAATTGATGCTGCCTCCTTCCTGTGGTTTTGTAAAACTTTTGGGCATCCCGACATGAATGTTTTTGCATCAGCTTGGGAATGACACCTTCATATTTCCGTCACTCTGTTCCTTAATAGCATTGCTCTTGTAGTGGATGCCTTTCAACTGGATTGGTCACAGTGGTGTTTTCTATACCTTATTTCTCTGGTCCAGCAGTTGCTCCTGGTCCTGGCCAAGTTGGAGTCCTACGAGGAAAAGGTGGTCATCCTGGCTTCTTGGTGGCTGGCTCGGCCTAAGTTTTGGTTGCTGCTTGCTCAGTATCTGAACCTAGGTGTTTTTTCCATAGGCTCTTCCACAAACTCTTTCTATAAAATTGGCCCAGGGATTTACAGTACTGTATTTCCTTATTTGGTTGTTTCTTGACCAGCATCTAATTTCAGATACTGTCACCTCTTATCGTGTGGTGCTGGTGGAGCCCTTGCTGCTCATGTTTGGTGTAAATACTTCCCTTGGGGCAGTTTTGGAAGTTGTTTCACACATTGCTTCACCTCCGGCTTGCTCATGCACCACCGATATCTTTTTGGTCCTTGGGCTGAATCCTCACTTATCTTTGTTCTCAATTTTCCAGTGTCCTCCTTGGTCCAGGATTCTTTTTCTACTGCATTTTTCTGTTGATGCTTTGGTGCTCACCTCTGGTTGTAGGGTCAAGGAACTTCCTACCCTTCTCTAGAGGCATGATTGTTGTTTTTTCTGTGGTGGGCATTTCGTTTATCTGCAACTGTCTCCTTTTTTTCCTGGTGACAGTAGAGTTGGCAGGCTTCTCCCTTGGTTATTGATGGATAATTGGTTTGGCCAGGGGTGTATCATGTACTATGCTAGTGGCAGCTTTGCACCACTACCATCATGCCACGTGTTTCTGCCTCAGTGGATGTTTTGTGGGTTAATCGAGTTTCTTGCCCTAGTGTTTTATTATTGTCTTGACTGCCTGCAGTTTCTCCTTCTCCTTGGTGTGTCCCTTCTTTCTTCTTCAGTTTCCTGTGGTTAGGTACCACAGAAAAGAGTTAAGGGCTCCCCTCAAAAAACCTAACATTGAAAGTAATGAAATGCTTCTTTCTAGAAGAGCCCTTGTAGCTCCCTGATTCACCCCTTCCCTCCAGATTTGTCAGTTCATCTTTGGGTTGTTCATCAACTCCAGGACTAACCAAGGAAGCTGGCTGAGGGCCACGTTGCCTGGTGGCTGTATTTGGTATTAATGAGTTTTAGTTAATTGGAGTGAATCACTTGTTCTGTTTGAATCATTGGCAGAGTTATTTTGCAGTTTTGAAACTTTATTTTCTGTGACTCCTACAATTGTCTGTAAAGTGTTTTTTGACTTTCTGGAGGATTTTTCCAATGGGACGGTGGATTGTTACTCGCACCCTGTGCCTCTGTGAGGGGGGCGCTTGGTTCCAGCTCTGGTCCCCGGTAAGCCAAACAGATTTTCCACAACTGATGTGGCCCTTTAGTATGCAATCTCAGCAAGATAACTTCAGGGACCAAGATAGCTTTGGTGCTCCTCCAGAAAGAGGCATTTCATTATATTCAACCCCTGAGTTTTTCTCTATGCTAGCTCGGTATCTTAACATGGATGAAAATGGATGAAAAACAGATATTTGTATGCTGGAAAATGAGTTTGGTGCTAGCACTGGTACTGATCCCAACAGGAGAGAGAGTTTGAGTGGCAAGGTTTTACACAAATTCTTGGGCTAAATGTCTATAAGTTGAATCAAGTAATTTGCAAGTACTGTACTATACAGTATTGTAGTTAGCCAGAATAAGAAAGATTTTGAATAAGGTTAATCAAAAACAATTTTATCATATATTTTTTGTTATTATATTAGAGAATCATTGTTTACTGTATGGCTAAATATGCACAAAAGTTTTTTTTTTTTTAAGAAAATTTGGAGATACTGTAGTCAAAATGCAAAAGTTATATATATCTATAATTTACCCTAATTTGGAACAAGTTTGGAATGAATGAATCCAGATTTTGAAGTTACACTGGTGGGAGTTATATGAAGCCTTAATACTGTATATGTATTAATGTAATTTTGTTGTGTATGCTTTGCTTTTAAATCATATTTTTCTTAAAATTTTCAGGGGATGTAAGAACATATCTCTGCCAGAAAGCCAATTGACATTCTCTGGAGTAATGTGGCTTTTGGATAATTTAAGGAACATAGGCTGTGGGAAAATTTCCATCAAGGCAATCAATGCATCTGATGAGGAAATGGACCGTTTGTTGAAACAGCAGACGGTCACATCCATAACAATCAATTGGCTCGATTAATCTCACACAACAAATATTTGATAGAAAATACATTTTTCAAATCTACAGCTACAGCTTGACTTTTAACATTTAATGCTTTCTACAATTTACTTACCTTTGCTCCTTTCCCTAAAGTTGGTAAGGGAGCAGGCAGCATCTGTGGCAAAAAAAGGCAAGTAAATATGCTAATAATTCTTTAAGCCAAAATAAAACCAACTGAAGCACAATTGTGGGATTTGTCTGGCACAACCCTTGATGTGTCTACTAATATCAGTGTGATTTTGCGATATGAAACCCATGAAAATGTGCAGCATTCAGTGAACTAAAAATTGTGAGTTCAACAAATGAACTCGGGTGTAAAATGCGTGTAAAAGTGTACACCTCGGGTGTAAAAGTTCACCAATTCCTTGACCAGGCTGGTTTACACAATAAATCTTTCAAGAATTTAGAATATAATGGTTTAAAATATAGAAAATCCAGCCAGTTATTTTAACGTTGACACTTTGTAGCATCTTATTGCCTGTTTTTTATTTTATCAATTCTTCTTCATGATGTTGAGTGTTTAAAGTACTGTATAGTGATGAACTGATTTCACTTTGAATATCTTCAATATCTTTACCTTCTTTTCTGGTATTACTCATCTGTTTTCACCTGTCATACATTTCTCACTCCATGAAAGGAAAAAAATGATTGATGATTTTGTAAACTAAAAGTTATAAAATGTATACATGTCCTCATACAGTACAAATTTGATACTAACACTTTTGGAAAACTAAGCAAAATTCAGGGAGCCATATATATTTTTAGTACTTGCTTATGATTAGACATGATTGCAGAAAATATATGTAGAATAAGCTAAACAGAATTTAGTTTCATATGCAGTTCTGTAATCTATTAAACCATAAGAAAATATGTCAGAATTTTATGGAGGGATTATCCCAAGTTGTATTAGGGCATGGTTATTTCATAGAACACAGAATTAGTATTAATGGAGTTTTCCCAATGGAAACTCCAAGTGGGGAAACTCCTGTAAGTGGAGTGCCCCAGAGGTCTGTCTTGGGGCCTCTATTGTTTACTATATACGTAATTTATTTTTATTCGGAACAGGAAGTCTGTGTTCCGATAACTTAAGCTTATATCAAGGTCCCCTCAAAGTCTAACTGCTGGCTCTCCCAAGGATGCAACCACATATCAGTTGCCTAATTCCTGGATACCTATTTACTGTATGTAAACAGAGGCATTAGAAGGCATGTAAACAGAGGCATTTACTGTATATAAATAGAGGCAAAGAAAGTATGCCCAACCATTTCTGTTTGACCCAGGGATTGAACCCATGGTCCTCAGTCACAAGTCAAGGACATAGACCACTGTGCTACAGGACATAACTGAATTCATTCATATATTCAGTATATACATTATATCTAACTTTTGTATGAAACTATCCAGTGATCCCACTTCTCTTATGCTATCTGATAATTTGCTCCATAAATCAAGCCTCTTTTCAAACAGCTATTTACCCAATTCTTATCTGAATCTAAACTTCTGCAATTTGAATCCCTTGTTCATATGTTTATATTTCTGTGGGGAGCCCCATCAGCTTCCTGAAGTTATCTGAACTGATATAGGGCTTTATTAGTTTGGGGATCATCAGTTACATGATTCCTTTGCCTACCGGAAACCACGAGCCAGAACCTGGTCCCCTCAGAGAGGTGCAGGGAACAATGGTCAATGAGTACCTTACATTTAAAGTATGTCATCGTTTGCCATTAACTGGGGAAGACACCCAGAAAGATAGGTGAAACAAAACGAGCATCTGGAGAAAATTGCTACCCACGTCCAGAAAGAGCAAAGAAACTCCCACAGAAGAAAAGCAAACCAGCAACACTTCATGCAATTAACACTCTTGCTCATTAGCGCTACTGCCCCAAGGGGGGAAACAGAGAGCCAGTTCTGGTAAGATGGAAGCCCCCACCTCAGTTCTTGAACGGATGAGCTGGGGTCAGCTTGGTCACCTCTGACCTCAATTTCCTGTTCGGGATTTTTTGCCCTGTGTGGCTGTACAAGCAGTGTGTGTGTGTGTGTGTGTGTGTGTGTGTGGTGTGGTGGCCTGGTGCATTCTTGTGCTCAGAGCAGCATGCGCCTAGGGTGATTTTTTCCTCGGTGCTCTGTAAGTACTACCCTTGCATTTCAGGGTTATCTTCCCTGGGGTGTTTGGGATTCACAACCTTTGCTTGAAGTTGTCTTCTTCACTCTTGGGGTGCATCAGGAGTCTTAGGGGTTGCCATCTTACCCCAGGTAGGGGGGAGTGGTTTGGCTTGGTCTGGGCGCACTGTGGTTAGTGTAGTCTACTTTACTTCCAATCCGACAGCGGATGTTTCTCTCCGGCTGCTAATTTACTAATGATGTGATTTTGGGAGCTTAAAAATTTTATTTTAATTTTCTGCCGTAATAAGCTCCTTATTAGGTTCACCTAGGTTGTGGTGGCCCTCCTCTTCAGTTGCCACTGAGGTTTTTTCCTGCTTCTACTAGTCCCAGTGCCTGGGCTTCCCATAGAGTTCACTCACCCTACGGGCCCCTGGAAAACCCCTGTGGGCTCGGTTGAACTATGGATACTTCTTCCAAGCCCGCTCTCTTCCTTATGCGATGTTGATGGTTATTCATCGCCCCTGCGTCTGGGGGATGATCATCCGTACGCCTCCGTCATGCTGCCTGTGGGGTCGGGGACACCTACGACCCAGATTCTTGTGGGACTTGTTCCCTGCTCATACTTCAATTATTTTCATCCCTTATCTGATGATTTCAGGGATCAGGTGGCGGTCGTGTTGCATGCTCGAGTCTCACTTATTGTAGACAAGGGCTGGGTTGAAGGCTCGTAATCCTAAACAGGATTAACCCTCTGATCACAAACTAATTGAAGTTCAGACCTGCATGGGCAATAGACCTATGCAACCAGACACAAATCCAAGAGGAGAATTCAATTTAGATAATTTATTGTGCACTCCATACCCATCCATATTGGGGGTAGTGGAAAGGGTTACAGACGCACATAATCATTTATTTGCGTCTGTAAGATCATTTTGAATGAAATACAGAATTTACGCATCTCTTGAACATATGTTATAGAATAGTTTCTGAATTCATATATCTTTTTGCACTCTTATCATGTAGTAATGGAGGGTGTGCAGAAAGTTTAGTTGACACAGTTTACATTTGGTTAGGTTTATATCAGCAGATAATAAAAATTCCAAGAGATACTGTACTTATAGCCGAGCCTAAGCCTAGCAGCGGTAACATCTAGAGGTCTGCTGATTTTATTGGATGAGCTTTAGATGTGTGGCCCTTCTTGAATAATAATATGATGATAGGTGAAATTATGTGTCGAATTCACTTTGCCTCAGATTTTCAAGGTTTTGGTGAAGTTCTTGGTGTATTATTACTCTTGGAATGTTTATAGGCAATCCAAGGTTATAGTCAACTCCTTCTTTTAAGGCAGATTCTTTGGCTAATTCATCAGCTTAATCATGCATTCAGAGGCCAACATGAGGTGGAATCTACATAAAGAACATTGTGCGAGGAGCCAATGCTATGCTTTCCAGTTTCAGAATTGCTTTTAAATACATGGATGGTGAAATACTAAAGAAATTATTCATGACCTTTGTGAGGTCAAAGCTGGAATATGCAGTGATTGTATGGTGCTTCTTAAGATATGGGCACATCAACAAACTGGAAAAAGTGCAAAGACATGCAACTAAATGGCTCCCGAAACTGAAAGACGAGCTATGAGTAAAGGTTAGAGGCATTAAATATGCCAAAACTAGAAAATGGAATAAAAAGAGGTGATATGATCACTAGGTACAAAATACTGTACTAATGGGAATCGACAAAATTGCTAGGAAAGAATTTTTGAGACCTGAAACTTCAAGAACAAGAGGTCATAGATTTAAACTAACTAAACAAAGCTGCCAAAGAAATACTGGTATAAGAAAATTCACTTAAGCAAAGAGTGGTAGACAGTTGGAAAAAGTTAAAAGTAAAAGTTTTGGTGGAGACCAAAACAAATACTGTAGTTTGAAACAAAACAAATAGAGGCAGTAGTTTCAAAGCGCTATTGACAGAGTGCTTGGAAGATGGGACACCACAAGCATAGCTCTGATCCTGTAACTACACTTGGGTATTTACATGAAATGTACTCTGTTACATTCAATTTCAATAACAAACAGATTAACTGGGAACAAATAAACCAAGCTCTTGCAGAAATATGCTGGGAAAGACAGCTAGATACTGCAAACTTAAACTAGATATTGCCTTGAGGAAATAGATACAGTAGCATTAGAAATATGTGTAAGTCACATACCACTAAGGAGAAAGAGAAAAAGATGCAGACTGGAATGAGAATGGCGTTCCCTTTATAGGCGACAAAAACAAATTTCAGAACATCTTAAATGCTCAACTCTGTCCCAAGAATGAAAAAGTATGCTATGTAGAGAAATAGAAACGATTGAGCTAAGGTTGCAAGAATAATATAAAATCCAGAAGAGACAAAGAGTAAAAGGCCATGAATGAAATTAAGAAGAACCCAAAATACTACTACTACGCAAAATCTAGAACAAAAACTATATCCTACATTGGGCCCTTGCACAGGAGTGATGGAACCTACACAGATGACAGAAAAAGAAATGAGTGAAATACTGAACTTACGGTACGATTCTGTTTTCACAGAACCCCTGAACACATTGCAAATCAATTATCCAAATATTCTTCATTCTTCAATTATCCAAATATTCTTTTTTATATCAGATGTTACCATCATTCCATCCGAGTTTGAAGTAGCAATAGGCAGCATGCCCATGCACTCTGCACCAAGACCAGACTCCTGAAATTCCATACCGTATCAAGAATTGCAAAAATTATTGTCACAGGCTCTAAACATCTTTTTTTGGAAACAGAGCATAAATACTGGTATTATCCCTGACCTACTTAAAACAGCAGAGATTGTGCAACTTCACAAATGAGGAAGTAAAGCTAACAAAAGATATGTAGACCAAAAGCTCTAACATCACATATATAAAATTTTTGCAAGAGTGTTAAGAAGTAAGATCACAAATCACATAAAATAACAGTGTCTACACATGGGGTTCAGAACAGGGGCTCCTGCCTCTCACAATTGCTAGACCACTATGACATGGCCTTAAAAGCCATGAAAAACAAACAAAAAATGCTGATGTAATATAGATTTTGCAAAAGCCTTCGACAAATGTGACCATGGTGTTATTGCACACAAAATATGCACAACAGGAATTACTGGCAAAGTAGAGAGATTGATATTTACGTTCATAACAAACAGAACTCGGAGTGTAATATTCAACAAAGTAAAATCTGAGTCGTCCACTGTGATAAGTTCAGTTCCCCAAGGTTCCGTATTTGCTCTGGTACTTTTCCTCGTCCTCATATCATTCATAGACAAGGATACAATCTATACTGTATCATCCTTTGTAGATGACACCAGAATTTTCTTGAGAGTAGACAGCATAGAGGACACAGCAAACCTCCAATCTGATGCTAATCAAGTCTTTCAATAGGTTACAGAAAATAACATGATGTTTAAGCACCCACATCAAAGAGACTGGTTGATCAGACCAGACACCAGGAGGCCTGGTCAGAGACTGGGTCATGGGAACATTGATCCCTGGAATATTCAGCAGGTAGTCATCAGAATAATGTTGGAGCACACCAATGGCAATTAAAAAAAATATATATATTGCTACAATGTTTTTCACCTTCCTGAGCTTGGGAATGGAAAAAATCTTGATACATGCCAAATATTATTTTATTGAATATATTAGAATTTTGTTTTAAATGATAACAAAGTACTGTACTGTTTACTGTTTATTCTATTGCTGCATTTTGTCGTGTTATTGTGCAATAAAATGTATTGTATTTTATTCTATTTCTTTTAACTGTTACTTATATGAAGAAAGTATCTTTAGAGTTTCTATAAACAGTTATGCAGTAGGTATGCTTTGAAGTTATAAAAAAGTATGTTATGAAAATCCAACTTGAAAGAGCATTTATTATATAAATGTTTCTCTTAATTGTTACATGAAAATAGTATCTTTATAGTTTATATACACAGCTATGCAGTAGGTATGTTTTGAGGTACTGTATATTTTATTCTGGTTAAGGTTATAAAAAGCATTTTATGAAAATTTATCCTAAATTTATCTTATCTAAAATAATACATTAATCATTTATTATTTAAATATGCTATCAGGCTATAATATTATTTTAGTCTGACTGCTATATGCTGCCTGCCACAGTAAAACAATTTTATGATCCCCTCGGATATCAGCTGAATTTTTATAAATAAAATATAATTTTATTGGCCCTGAAGCATATTACCTACCCCATTTTGATTTTCATAAATATGAAGCATCTACAGTATTGTGAGCCTTATTAAAAAAAAAAAGAGTACCATATCACATTCATAATACTTTACAGTATTATGAATGTACCAAAGAGCCAAAGCTCAACCCCTACAAGCATAACTTAACTAGGTGAGTACAATACTGTACCAATGATACCTGTAAATCCATTTTGAGTGCCTTATAGTCATGATTTATCTATAAAAGATAAATTGGTTAACATTACAATTTAATGTGTATATACAATATTATTGCATTTTCTGAGCCACATCTTTTTTGGTTACTCCCTCAGATAGGATCTGCTGTGTCCAATGGACAGGATCATAGCCAGAAAGCACATATTGCATTGATGCCACATGAAACTTTTTTTAAAACTGTCCCTGTAGTGTATGGCATGATTGGAGTTCAGTCAGTCTATACTAGAATGAGAGATAATGGTGGCTTCCCTCTCTTAATTTATAAACTCATTGATTCTCTATACTCTCGGACAGAAAGCGTGGAAGTTTGCTTAGCAACCATGTGTGTGTGGGGGCAATGACCAATTTGTGTATTCCACAGGTCAAGATGTGGCCAAATTGGTGAACTTAATTGTTTACTGTGGGTCTCTGGCCTTGTCTTGATTGAAGGGTGACAGGGTTTAGTTAGAGGCATTTAAGAACTTGTACTATAGGCACCAGGCTTCTTGCTATGACATTGGTAAGGGGCTGTAGACCTGGTGATTTGTCATATGTTTTTTATATCTTGTTTTATGTCCATGTACTTGGGAAGTATGGTAAAGTATTGTGGAGACATGTGAAACTGCTTGATGTTGTATGAAAGGGTTTCATTACTAAAATGCATTTATGATGCTGAAAGTCACCTCTTTTGGCTCTTCAATGCAGGGTTTAAGTAAATTCTTAAAGAATTTTGTGGCAAGCACCAGCAATGGTGTGGTAATGGATAGGTAAGATAATTATCAGGGGAAAGTGCTAAGCCACTATGATTATATAGCACTCCGAAGGGATGAAGATAAGGATTTGGGACAGGTTGGAGGAAAGGATTGTACCCAACCACGTAGACAGTCGAGGATTGAATACCAGTCTGCAAGAAGCGAGACCTTCACTCTACCGTCTAGTCCAAGTGGTTGGGCTGGGACCAGAAATTTTTAGGAACTGGCACATAGGTACCAAGAGACCTACAATGGGTACTCCTCTCTATTCATGCAGTTTTTTATCCTCAGGTAGTTGTCCCTTTTATTTCCAGGACCATATCTAGAAGTTGGAAACAGGTCCAGTCTTGTCTCTTTATGGTGGTGAATTTGGGCTCTGCCTATACTAGAATGGTTCTCAATTTATCAAGTGTATGTGCTCCTATCTCTTGACTTTCATTTGGCATGATGATGTTAGCAGCAGTCCATTGGCGCCTTGTTGGAGCTCATTTGGGCTGGCATCAGTGACTGCTATCCAGGGATCTAACAACGGTTATGTCATGTAAGGGTTGAAACTACACAACCCCAGCACCACCACACACTATCCTAGCACAACCGCATAACTAAGAAATTATCTTGGTGGCTACTTGATACGAAGGGAAGGGTTTGTAGAAGTTTGAGTTTTATGAGTGAATTAATCACTTTTGGATATTCTGAGCCAGATTGTTTTATCCAACAATTCCCTGGTATCTTAATAACCCTGCAGGGTCAGTATATTGTTCTTCTTGACTGTGCTTGATCCTGGTCAATGGGGACATTATGGATCCTACTTTAGGGGTCAGCCAAATGATCCTCTCAGAAAGATGTTTTTCATATGCTATATTCTGATATATTTTGATAAAATGTTTAGTTATGGGAATTTATAAATTTATTAGCAAAATTATAAATGGTTATCGACATGGAATATTTTAGAAAATAAATAAAATATAATACACAATATGATGTAGTATATATATAGCCTGTGCATGAATGGTGATTATTTGAGAATGTAATATATTTCTGGACAAAATTCCTAAGTTATTACAGTATTTTTCTGATGTCAAAAAACTATTACTAGCGTGTTTTCTACTCTAAATATCACTCGGAGCTTCATTTCACGAGTTTCATTATGTATGATTATGCAATATTCGATAATTTGTACTTAATTGTTATAGGGTCATTAATTGTAATAGCCCATTTAAAATTTATATTTTAATGCAGTTCAATACAGAACATTAGTCATGTTGAATGACTACGCAGCCATAATAAAACAAAAAATGCTGTATTAATATAGGTAAAAATGCTGAAATGTTAGGTTTTCTTCAGCAACATTGCTGTTAACAAAGTGACTTGCAGAACTCTTACATCAACTCTGATATCTCTTACACAAATTCTAAATACAGCCTCCTGTAACTTACATAAACTCACGATAAC
This sequence comes from Procambarus clarkii, assembly GCF_040958095.1. Taxonomy (NCBI): domain Eukaryota; kingdom Metazoa; phylum Arthropoda; class Malacostraca; order Decapoda; family Cambaridae; genus Procambarus; species Procambarus clarkii. The sequence continues at coordinate 30,226,308 of NC_091154.1, read as the reverse complement.
TCTTACACAAGGTCAGAGTGGTACAGAAGTAGAGGTTACGGCTGGCAGTCTGCTGGTCGCTGGTTTGAGGCACCTAAGAGCTCCAGTTGATTGTCTCAATAAAAATAATAGTGACCTATTAATAAATAAGTGATAAAAATTAAAAAGGAAGGGATTTTTTGTTTGCTAAAATAAATAGATAATTGAAAATAATATTTTATTTTAGTGCTCTCTCGATTGGGAGATTGGAGTCAGAATCCGCTAATCACTTCAAGTCGCAGGACAAGAGAGAGCGGCAGTAAAAAAAAAAGCAAACCAGAATTTAGGAATAGTCAAGGACATCACAACAAATGGGGGGACCTTTGACAAGCTGCCAGCTTCCTGTCCTCATCGAGGCCACCAGAGTGTTAGTGGTGATCAGATAAATTCAACTAAATTCAGGAAACTTACAATACTGAACAATTTGGAGGATATTGATCCAGACTTCTTCAAAAGGTCAGTTGTAAAATGAACAAGGAGTTTCAAGCTCAAGCCACAATGTAGGACTGAGAACAGGAGATGCTTTTTCACCCACAGAGTTATAACCCCCATGGAACTGCCTACCTGCCGAAGGTAGGCAGGTATATATATATGTATGTATGTATACCTGCCGAAGGTAGGCAGGTATATATATATGTATGTATGTATGTATGTATGTATGTATGTGAGAAAGCTGCATGAACGCGCAAGCCATATATCACTAAGAACTCTTTGACCCGGTCAGGATTCGAACCCATGCCATCCAGGATCACCCCTAAACGTACACAGTACCGTGACCACCGCACCGATGATCGATCCTGGACGGCATAGGTTCGAATCCTTGCTGGATCAAAGAGTTTATAGTGATATATGTACTGTATGTATATATATATATATATATATATATATATATATATATATATATATATATATATATATATATATATATATATATATATATATATAATTTATTTATTTATTAAATTCGTAAATGCCAAAACACTGCTGATTTTCAAAATCCAGCTCGCAAAATCATCAGGACAAATGGCAGGACCTTTGGCATGCCGCCAGCTTCTTGTCCTCGTCGAGGCCACTAGAGAGTATCTCCATGGTCAATTCTGGTAAATATTACAAATGAAAGAAGTTAGAACATTAATCCCCATGGCGCAGTGTTAAAATCACTCGCCCAGTGCTTCGTGAGTGCTTTGGCCTGGGTTCGTATCCTGGCTGGGGAAGGATTGATTGGAGCCTCATTGGATGTGGAGTCGCTATTTACCAACGTACCTGTGGACGAAACAATTGGAATGATAGCAGACAGAGTGTATCGTGACCCCGGCTTGCACTCCTCTTGACATGCCAGAAAGCATACTGAGGAAACTACTACTAGCCTGCACTAAAGAGGCACCTGTCTTGAGCCCAGATGGGCACATGTATAAGTAAGTAGATGGGGTCGCCATGGGTTTTCCCCTAGGTGTCCTGTTTGCGAACTTCTTCATGGGCACCATCGAGCAGAGGGTCTTAGTTGACATGGACTTGAGACCTGCCATATACTGCAGGTATGTTGACAACATTTTTACACAGATACCTGATGCCAGATGTCTGCAGCAGCTGAAGGAGGCATTTGAGTGGAATTCTGTGTTGAGTTTCACGTACGAGATGGAGAATAATGGGAAGCTGCCCCTTCTGGGTGTAACAGTCACGAAAAGAAGCGGAGGCTTCCACACTGCAGTCTACACCAAGGAAACAAACAAAGGAATGTGCCTTAATGCCAATAGTGACTGCCCAGACAGGTACAAGAGGAGTGTTGTCAACGCTTACGTCGACCGTGCTCTCAGCCACAGCTCAGGATGGAAAGAAGTTGATGAAGAACTTTGTAGGGTAAGGCAGGTCCTAGTCAACAATGACTTCTCTAATGGTTTCACTGAAGACATAATAAAAAGAAAGGTGAAACGCCATGCAACCTCTGAAGAGTCAACCAACAAAACACTTATACCCCCTATTAGACTATTTTACAGGAACTTCTTTTCAACGACTCATAAAATGGAGAAAAGGGTCCTGAAAGATATTGTTGATAGGAACATCATCCCTACAGACAAAAATCAGAAAATGCAATTGATAATTTATTATAAAACTAAAAAAACTATCAATTTACTCATGAAAAACTCCCCCAGACACCAAGCAGAAGGCTTTGAAGTAGACCAACGTCGTCTATGCCTTTAAATGCCCACTTGGGGACTGTAAGCCCCAAAGAACTCAGTATATAGGCAAGACAACAAGGTCTCTTTCCAGGCGACTGAGGGAATCTTTCCGAGGAATTTTGCGAGGGCAGCGGCGAGGGCAGGCGGAGTGAGGCGGAGCCCTATTGTGCGCCCGTATTTATACGGCCCCAAACTGCCCGCGCAACGCCGCGGGACGCGCTGCGCAATTGTTTCTTTCTCCCCCGCCAGAAACATCCCCGCTTGTGATGCAAGCAGTGACCATTTCTTCTCACAACCAGACCATCACCAGAGAAATCATAACAAACAACACAGAAATCATTGATAGGTACAGCGATAGCAGGCGGCTTGACGTCTGCGATGCTCTACACATCAAGAAGTCAACACCAGCAATCAACAGCCAATTAATGCACAACTATATTCTACCCACCTCAAGACTCCGCTCCAATATAGAAGCATCAAGAAATATGGACCAATAGGCTTTCTACAAATCACTTCCATTCAATACATATTGTTTCGTGTTCTGTCTTGTGTTGATGAATTTAATACCCTATTAAAACCACCTCACCCCATCCACCTCACTCAAATGTAAATATAAACAAATCGAAGATGTGTAAGTTCTATTCAGTTGTGTATGTGTAAACCAAAGTCTTATTAAGTAGTATTAAGTTCTAGATATTAATGTTTTTCCTGCCCGAAACGCATTGCGTAATAGTGGCTTTAGGCATTGTATGTACTAGCTCTATCTATATATTGATCCATTAATGTAACATCACTTGTATGTATGTACCTTACCTGAATAAACATATTTATATTTATATTTATTTATTTACAGTATTTGAAAATGTAATAAGTTTTACGAAACGCGCTCAAGTGTCGCGTCAGACTAGAAATAAAATGAATTTTGGAGAATTGATTTTTGAATTACCACCAACAGTGAAAAGAAATGTACGAAAGATTGAGAAAATTTGTGTTAGAATTATTAATCTTACTTTTTCGGTCATATTTAATAATATATGTCTACAGGAAAGACTGCTACCAAAATATACTAATATATATATATATATATATATATATATATATATATATATATATATATATACAGTATATATATATATATATATATATATATATATATATGTCGTACCTAGTAGCCAGAACGCACTTCTCAGCCTACTATGCAAGGCCCGATTTGCCTAATAAGCCAAGTTTTCATGAATTAATATATTTTCTTTATTTTTTTCTTATGAAATGATAAATCTACCCATTTCATTATGTATGAGGTCAATTTTTTTTTATTGGAGTTAAAATTAATGTAGATATATGACCAAACCTAACCAACCCTACCTAACCTAACCTAACCTATCTTTATAGGTTAGGTTAGGTTAGGTAACCGAAAAAGTTAGGTTAGGTAGTCAAAAAACAATTAATTCATGAAAACTTGGCTTATTAGGCAAATTGGGCCTTGCATAGTAGGCTGAGAAGTGCGTTCTGGCTACTAGGTACGACATATATATATATATATATATATATATATATATATATATATATATATATATATATATATATATATATATATATATATAACTGAAAACTCACACCCCAGAAGTGACTCGAACCCATACTCCCAGATGCCACGCAACTGGTATGTACAAGACGCCTTAATCCACTTGACCATCACGACCGGACATAATGAGGTGATAGCCGAGGCTATTTGAACCACCCCACCGCCGGCACTCGGATAGTAATCTTGGGCATAGCATTTTACCAAATCACCTCATTCTTTGGGGCACACGTGAGGAACACAAATGCGAACAAGCCTGAATGGTCCCCAGGACAATATGCAACTGAAAACTCACACCCCAGAAGTGACTCGAACCCATACTCCCAGATGCCACGCAACTGGTATGTACAAGACGCCTTAATCCACTTGACCATCACGACCGGACATAATGAAGATTACTATCCGAGTGCCGGCGGTGGGGTGGTTCAAATAGCCTCGGCTATCACCTCATTATGTCCGGTCGTGATGGTCAAGTGGATTAAGGCGTCTTGTACATACCAGTTGCGTGGCATCTGGGAGTATGGGTTCGAGTCACTTCTGGGGTGTGAGTTTTCAGTTGCATATTGTCCTGGGGACCATTCAGGCTTGTTCGCATTTGTGTTCCTCACGTGTGCCCCAAAGAATGAGGTGATTTGGTAAAATGCTATGCCCAAGATTACTATCCGAGTGCCGGCGGTGGGGTGGTTCAAATAGCCTCGGCTATCACCTCATTATGTCCGGTCGTGATGGTCAAGTGGATTAAGGCGTCTTGTACATACCAGTTGCGTGGCATCTGGGAGTATGGGTTCGAGTCACTTCTGGGGTGTGAGTTTTCAGTTGCATATTGTCCTGGGGACCATTCAGGCTTGTTCGCATATATATATATATATATATATATATATATATATATATAATATATATATATATATATATATATATATATATATATATATATATATATATATATATATATATATATATATATGTCGTACCTAGTAGCCAGAACTCACTTCTCAGCCTACTATTCAAGGCCCGATTTGCCTAATAAGCCAAGTTTTCCTGAATTAATATATTTACTATAATTTTTTTCTTATGAAATGATAAAGCAACCCTTTTCTCTATGTATGAGGTCATTTTTTTTTTATTGGAGTTAAAATTAACGTAGATATATGACCGAACCTAACCAACCCTACCTAACCTAACCTAACCTATATTTATAGGTAAGGTTAGGTTAGGTAGCCAAAAAAAGCTAGGTTAGGTTAGGTTAGGTAGGTTAGGTAGACGAAAAAACATTAATTCATGAAAACTTGGCTTATTAGGCAAATCGGGCCTTGAATAATAGGCTGAGAAGTGCGTTCTGGCTATTAGGTACGACATATATATATATATATATATATATATATATATATAATGTCGTACCTAGTAGCCAGAACGCACTTCTCGGCCTACTATGCAAGGCCCGATTTGATTAATAAGCCAAGTTTTCATGAATTAATTGTGTTTCGACTACCTAACCTACCTACCCTAGCCTAACCTAAATTTTTACAACTACCTAGATGGTAGATGGTCTACTATCTTACAACACGTGTAGATAACACTACACATGTTGTTACAACACGTGTAGATAACACTACACATGTTGTATATATATATATATGTCGTACCTAGTAGCCAGAACGCACTTCTCAGCCTACTATTCAAGGCCCGATTTGCCTAATAAGCTAAGTTTTCATGAATTAATTGTTTTTCGAGAACCTAACCTACCTAACCTAACCTAACCTAACTTTTTCGGCTACCTAACCTAACCTAACCTATAAAGATGGGTTAGGTTAGGTTAGGTAGGGTTGGTTAGGTTCGGTCATATATCTACGTTAATTTTAACTCCAATAAAAAAAATTGACCTCATACATAATTAAATTGGTATCTTTATCATTTCATAAGAAAAAAAATAGAGAAAATATATTAATTCAGGAAAACTTGGCTTATTAGGCAAATTTGGCCTTGCATAGTAGGCTGAGAAGTGCATTCAGGCTACTAGGTACGACATATATATATATATCTGCAGTCTCCGTGGTGTAGTGGTAAGACACTCGCCTGGCGTTCCGCGAGCGCTGTTATGGGTTCGTATCCTGGCCGGGGAGGATTTACTGGGCGCAATTCCTTAACTGTAGCCTCTGTTTAACGCAACAGTAAAATGTGTACTTGGATGAAAAAACGATTCTTCGCGGCAGGGGATCGTATTCCAGGGACCATAGGATTAAGGACTTGCCCGAAACGCTACGCGTACTAGTGGCTGTACAAGAATGTAACAACTCTTGTATATATCTCAAAAAAAAAAAAAAAAAAAATATATATATATATATATATATATATATATATATAAAATATATATATATATATATATATATATATATATATATATATATATATATATATATATATATATATATATATATATATATATATATATATATTTATTTATTTATTTATTTATTTATTTATTTATTAATTAATTAAATTTCGTGTTCAAGTGCCTTGAGAAGTTAATTATATAATCCCTTGATTGACTGCCCCTGACCAGGGAATTTTATTGTGGTCGTTTCCACAAGTTAAACGATGCCCAAGTCGGGAGCGAATGTATGACGTCATAGTGACATCACACACCTCGTGCGCACATATACTGTACATATAAAATATTTTATATCTTATGTTGGTTAGGAAACGATGCGAATACGTGCCCAAATAATAAAATATTATCTCGATATATTCTGAAGCTCTTTATATATTTTTCCTTGAAATAATTGTATGAATAAATATAATCCATCCTTTAAAGGGAAAGTCTATGTGTTTGAATGTTACAGCAATTTGAGATTGATTGTTTACTTGCAGAGGAGTTAGGCTCGTGATCCCAGGCGGGATGTTAAGGCCCAGACGGTCATGACAACCAGAGATTTATAATTATGGAGGAGACCGAGGAAAAGAAGAGAAGAATACGCATAGAGGAAAAGCTGAAGAGATATGAGAAAATAGATTTTTTGGGAGAAGGACAGGTGAGGAATAGTGGTTATACATACTGACTGTGGTTTGAGACATACGGTGAGCACATGGGTTCAACGAGTCATATGCCCTAAACACATTTGCATTACTTAATTAATTCCTGATTTAATGTAATATGAACCTAAATCAACTTTACCTAACCCAAGGATCATGGAAGGAGGCTAACATAGGCAGTGCTATGTTTTGGTACAGGTCTAGTGATTTACAAGTATTTACCTGAATTTACCTGGAGGGCTACTAACACAGTAGTGGCTTTGACGAGGACAGGAAGCTGGCGGCCTGTCAAAGGTTCCCCCATTTGCCCTGATGATTTTGTCCAGTTGGATTTTATAATTTAACATTTTGTTTTGGCATTTATGGCATTGGCGGGTAGGCGGTTCTGTGGGTGAAAAAGCATCTTCTGTTTCACGTTCTACATTGTGGCTTGTTGAGCTTGAAACCGTTACTCCTTGATTTTGTTATATCTGACCTTTTAAAGAAATTGTCATTCTTATGAATAAATCCACAAGGGCCGTGATTAGGATTCGAACTTTCGCCTGGGATGATCCCTGACGCTGCCTTAGTTGACTAGGCCACAACATGGTCAAAAGAATTACGACCAGGAATTTATTCATTTGATGCATCACGCTATTGTGATTTCTGTGTAAATTGTTATTCTTATTTACTTATTTATACATGTATACAAGAAGGTAATCCAGACAATGGCAACAGATCCAGGTCTAACTTACTTGGATTGTATGAGTATAACAACAGTGATTCAGGTTGTATAGGATACCAGAGTCAGTGCTAGTGTGCCTAGGAACAGAAGCTGCTTGCTGATGTAGTCGAGGTTAGAGGTGGGGAAGCCAGATTCAGCAGTATATATGTCCATAGGTGCCAGTGATGCCATATGTGAGAGAAATGGCATTGGTGTCGTGTGAGCCAAGACCTGAAGACGGCGGTGTTGGGAACTCGAGGCAGTATTTATTTGCAAGCGAAAATTGCTATTTAGGAGAAAATTAAGCAATAGTGCCATGGTAGCTGAAATTGGCAGTGCCATTGGAGCTGAAGGTAACAGTGCCATACAAGGTGAAGTTAGTGAAGCTGAAGGTAGTGATCCCATTGGAGTTAAATGTGACAGTGCTGTAAGAGGTAAATATGTCTTGGAAGCAGGAGGTGCTGTGGGATCAGAGTGACAGTGGTGACCATGGTAGATGGAGTAGCCAGCAATTTAGGACAGTGCTGAGGTCTGTGCTCTTCCTTGGAGTCGAGGAGCAAAAGGGTGTAGGTCAGGTAGTGTTGAAATGTTTGTGACTAAATTTGTGCTGCTATGTTATTTGTGCTACATTTAGATTATATGCTGTACTCTAGACATGCTACTTATGTATTCATTGAGATTCTAGTGAAATAATACTTTGATTTGAAGCATTTCTGCTCACTTGTAGCTTTTGAAACCGATACTGAACCATATATATGTATGTATGTATGTATTTATTTATTTATTTTATTTATTTTTTTATTATTTTTTTATTATTTTTTTGGGGGGGGGGTGGTTTGGTAAATTATTTTTCAAAAATTGTTAGCAAGAATCTCTATTTTAACTCTTAGATTATACTGGGGTAGGTGATGAATTTTTGTTTTTAATTTATGAGCTATTTATGGAAACTGATTAATGGACATACGTATGTATGTCTGTGATTAATGTAAACAAATACAAGTACTGTACAGTACTCTATACACCTACTGTATGTATTGTATGACATTAAGAATATAGCATTTCCCGAAGTAAATTTAATTTTTACATTTCAGTTTGCAACTGTGTACAAAGCCCTGGATGTAGAAACAAAGCAAATTGTTGCAGTGAAAAAGGTAAGCAAATATTTTTCAGATGTTAATAAAAATTTTACAGTATAATGTTTAAATTAATACAAAAATATTTTTTATTTCTTAAATTTCTCGAGAATAAAAAAGCATTTAGATGATTATATCATGTATGAGGCTTTATTATTTATTAGCTATAGCAAAAGAAGAATGAAATTTAATCAGTTGAAACATACCAGTACTTAGTTAAAAGTATTCCAAGCACAGTATATTGTAGTACTGTACTGTACTGTACTGTAGGGATCTAGGAAGGAGGTATCTAGGTATCTACTGAACAGTTTTGTGTACTGTATCTACTTAAAACTTTCAAGAATTTCTTATAATGATGAAGGAAGATCTCTATTTTTATTGGCCCATTTACCCTGGAGCTAGACTGTAGAACTACAGTAGTTTTATAAATGGTTGAGGATATGGGGGGAAGACCCTGAATGTGTCACAGTATACAAAAGAATAAGTGTAACTGTACCAAAACTTCTTAAGACTTACCTTGATGCTTAGGGATTCTCCCAGCATTCTTGACTGCAAATAATACAAAGCAACATCTTTCATTTGAAGTTTTCTGTTCCCAGATCCAGTTATTTTTTAAAGAAAATCAGTTTGCGAATAAGTATCATCACATTTCACATTCACTGAATATGAAAGCTGATTGACAAAGCTCAACTGCCTTAAAGTAGAAATCTACACCGTGTAGTAGCTTGTGATGCATGAAAATGATACACTGCATGTTTATTTGGCCACCATTTCTCGGGAGAGCAGAATGCAGACTCGGATGCGCTTATGGGTTTGTGAATCATGAGACGTGGATGTCTCCATTATGTTACTAAAATTCAGTTCTGTAAAATTCATAAAAATAAGCCTACAAAATTATTTTACCCTCTTATAAGTCATTATTATCTTTAAGATAGTACAACAAATACTGTGTGTAGAAGAGACCGTGGTGGTATGTTGGAAAGATAGTGGTGGCGTATGTGGAATAAACTGGTGTGGGAGAGAGTCGTGTGTGGTAGAGGCAGTAGTGTGTGTGTGTGTGTGTGGGAAAGAGGTAATGGTGTGTGCAGGAAGAGTTAAAATATTTCCTTTTCAAAGTTAGGTTGTATATGTATTAGAACAATACCATAAACAGACCTGTAGGAATTCATGTACATTTTCAGTGTCATACCCTAATAGTTTTATAGATGCAATTTCCTCATTTTCTTCATAATTGTAATGATATAAATTTATCAGCCACTAATGGATACTATCTCAAAATCCCGTTTTATGAATGGCTTGCAAAATTGTATGGGCTTTATGTAAGTGCCGTATAATTAAGTATTAAGTGTGCAAAGAGCAGCACCTGGGTAGCCATCCACCTGTCCCTACACCAAACATACTGTTTGGTGTATGTAATTTTCTAATGTAATTTTCTCTCTCTACCACTGTCTCATTTCCCCCCCTTTCCCTGCATTTTTCCCCTTCTCCTATTCCTCATCCTCCTACATTGCCATCCTCCCTTCCCTCTACCACCACCAGTATTCTTTCCTTTCCAATCTTCTCCATTGTCCCTTTTCATCACCTTCTTGTTATCCTTTTACCAGCCTGTGTGCATTATTTTCTATTTCCTAAACTAATTATTCTCTGATTATTGTTGTTATAGTTCTCTGTATTCATTATATTCTATACTCATTATATTTATTGAAATTATTATTTTCCCTATACTGTACTGTGTTTATAGCACACTATATTCATTATATAGTACTGCACTCCCTGTACTCATTATACTCTGTACTCATTATAGTATATATATACCCATTATACATATACTGTATATTGTATTTACAGGTCCTGTAGTATGCTTATTAAGTTCTCTATACTGTACTTCCTGATCTTACTATGCTCATTATTTTCCCTGGGTTTATTATTCTTCATGGCATTAATATGTTCCTTGTACTCATAAACAATATCCTGCTCTCATTGCAACCTCTGCACTCATTACATCCAGTAATAATTACAACCCCTTGTACTCAGTACATCACCCTAATCATTGCAACTCTTGTACTCAGTACAGCACCCTAATTATTGCAATCCCTGTACTCAGTACAGCACCCTAATCATTGCAACTCCTATACTCATCAAAATCTGTAATCATTGGAATCCCCTGTACTCCTATCAGTATCCTGTAATTATTGCATCCCCTGTGCTCATTATATCACCATGTAATCATTGCAACCCTTAAGTACAGTTCTACCTTGTTAAATTTTTGTATCTTAAGAACTGCTGTCCTCTGGGATACCACTGTTGATTTGTTATGATAAAACATATCTAGGTAAACTATCGAGCCTGACCATGGGCCGGGCTCGGGGAGTAGAAGAACTCCCAGAACCCTCCAGGTATGCTCCAAGTAGTGTTAGTAACGGGTATAATTTATTATTTATTTAGTTGTAAGATGAGAGAAGCCTGATGAGTTCATGAAGATTAGAAAAGGAAGAGTTAGCAATAGTTTAACAACACACGATGACTTGATAATGGTCCGGGACGGACGAAACGTCATTATTTTCTTCATTTTCTGATGTGTGTGTGGTCATCATATCTTCAGCCATGTTATTGTGACTCATCGTCTGCTTTAGCAATAGTTCCTGTTGTTAAACCCAGAACAAAGTATGTTGCCATTTTGTTTTATAATTACATGGGGAATTTTGTGAAATAAACTGCCGCCCTATGTCTTTTCTGACATCATTGATATCCATAGGTTCAGCTTGAATTTGTGGGAATATCAGCTGGAAAATAAGTGTTTTACATTTTGTCTTGTAACATGTTGTGTTTGTTGGTAAATATTCTGTAAATCATACTTGGTAATGGCTGATTAAAAGCATACTTGCATTTCTTAACAGATCAAACTTGGGAGTAGGGAAGAAGCAAGAGATGGCATAAACCGTACAGCGCTGCGTGAAATAAAACTGCTACAAGAAGTTCACCATCTTAACCTAATTGGTCTTTTGGATGTGTTTGGCTATAAATCAAATGTCTCACTAGTGTTTGATTTTATGGATACTGATCTGGAAGTAAGTGTTATCTGATTTAGGAAATATAGTGGTGCTGTGTTATAAAATATATTAGTTAATGGGAACACACAGTGGATCAAACTGTAGTAGTTTAGATTCGGGCAAGAACTGCATAGATAATGGTTTGGAAACAGGATTATTGATGATGTTGACCAGACCACACACTAGAAATTGAAGGGACGACGACGTTTCGGTCCGTCCTGGACCATTCTCAAGTCGATTCATCGACTTGAGAATGGTCCAGGATGGACCGAAACGTCGTCGTCCCTTCAATTTCTAGTGTGTGGTCTGGTCAACATACTTCAGCCACGTTATTGTGACTCATCGCCTGCATAAGGATTATTGAGCTATGGAACAAATTGTATAACATAATAGCTGGAGAATTGATGGATTATTTCAAGTGTAGGTTGAAGCTACACTCGACTTTTCCCTACTTTTCTTATGTTCCTAAGTGCTAACAGTGCTGTAGGCACACATCAATTTGAAAATGAACTTTATTGATAGTGATATTTTGACTAAAATGGCAACTTGGTGTTTCTTGTTGTGAACTGTATTGTTGTAAAGACAAAAACAAAATGGGAAAATCAGAACACACATGCTAAATTGGCTTTGATGGGACTGTGGATTTCATAAGGCAAAGTGATCTTCAAAGAGAGAATACTTTATATAGCGTTTAGAGATGTGGTAAAATGGTTTAAAGGTTGCCAAAATTAGCGAATGAACTGTTTAGATTTACACTGTATTTGTAGAATAGAAGCTAGCATAAATAATGTTAGGAAATTTAGAATGAGTACAGAGCTCTCTGTAACCACTGTACTGCGCAGAGCACCCTAAGACGCTCCGAGAGTATTTTTTTTTTAATTAGGCTATATTTTAATGTTTTTTAATGTTTTCATTACTCTTTGTATTTTGAAATGAAAATGGTTGAGTTTGGAAACATTTTGACATTAACCTTACCTGAACATTTCTAAAAACAACAAAAATATGTCCTTAATATTTTATTAAGGACATATTTTTATTATTATGCTAATACTTGTCATGCATTAATATACATCCAGAATAGTAATTAATCATTGAATGTAATTGATCTGATAATTGAAAGATGTATTCATAGTGCTAAGGCTCCTTGTTGTACCTTATTGTGGTGTCATGAGTTTTTTCTTATTCTCTATTGTCGTCTTTATTTCATGTCGCAAAAGCTCTTCATCCTTTGGACTTTAAATTACTGTACAGTACTTGAAATCTGAGCCAAAACATTTAATTTCTTTTAAGTACTGTACTGTATTTTTAATCTTTCTTTTCTCGTCCTGTCAAAATAAATTTCTGGGCTGATGACTCTCCAGCCCATGAAATTGGAATTTAGAATAATGATTATGATGGAAGCTGTTGCAATATATTATTTTTATTAACAATGTATTTTTGTTAATATATGAAACTTACTTTCAGGTCATAATCAAAGATACAGATAACATCATCCTAACGCCAGCAAATATAAAAGCGTATATCTTGCAGACAATACGGGGATTGGAATATCTGCATCTCCACTGGATTTTACACAGGGTATGAGAGTTATGTTTTCTTTAACATTTGACAATTACTTGGGTATACTTCATAGGGATACTTTAAGGTTTTATTAGAATTAATTTATAGGATGGTTTTATTAGAATTAATTTATAGGATGGCACCCTCGGGTAGTGGCCCAGATCACCTAAGATTAGCCAGACCTTAGGATGAGCTGTTGATCTGATCATTTGGTAACATCCTAGCACTTGGCCTGAATAGTTACTGAGAGTCCCATCAGAAAAGGATTTCTCATTAAATTCAATTCTTGATTCAGTAACATGCGCAGCTTATTCCCCTTTTGCTCAGAATCTGTGTCCATGACTTCAGCATACACTACACACAAACATTTACTTTTCCCTTTTCTTTTCACCATATATATTTGGTTTGGTTTCTCATATAAAGTGCTATAATAAGAAATCTCTGGCAGGAACTGAAGAGGCCATGCCAGAAAGAGAACATTGAGTGTAATGAAATGCCTCTTTATGGGTGGCTTCTCAGTAGCTGCCCATTTCCTACCTAATTCTTGCCCATGAATAGGGTTGTTGGGTTACCTTTAGCTTAAGAATGAGGCATGCAATGCACCTCACTTAAATCCCTGATTGGCTGGCAGTGGAGAGGAGTTAGTCAAGTGGGGTTTTGGTTATTTTGAGTTTTATTTGATATTAAGTTAGCGTACATTTTCTATGATTTTTGTGAGTTATTGTGACTTGCGTTTCAGCGAACATGCTCTCCCACCTCTTAGAAGGTGAAATTCTGATCCTTGCTCCTGGTAGGCCAGGTCGTCATAAATGTCCTGTTAGAAGGTTTTATCACAAGTGCCAGTGCACACGTTCTGGGGATCACTTGAGTAGCTGCCCAGAAAGGGTAGTGTATTACACTTGAGTAATAAACATGTAATGTGCTAATTTTCATAAAAAAATTCATTAAGTGAATTACTAAATATTATTTTCATTTTCATTTCAGGATCTGAAACCTAATAATCTATTAGTAAATTCTGAGGGAGTATTAAAGATTGGGGATTTTGGATTAGCACGATTTTTTGGCTCCCCAAATAGACAATATTCACATCAAGTGGTCACTCGGTGGTATAGGTAAGTATTCTTTAATTTTAGGATGTAAATATTGCAACCCATCCTCCTGAAATGCTAGTACGTACAGGAATTATTTGTTTGAAAGTACCAATATTGGTATTGGTACTGATGGATCAGCAGTAAACCTCTGTTTGTACTGCAGGTATTAATTTCATAGAGTCCAGAAAAAGTAAAGTTAAACACTAAGCTTAAACATTCTTAGGCCTAGTATAGCACATATATGTACCACATTAGGCCTAAGATAGTGTGTATTAGGTCCAGGATTGCTAGGAGAGGTTAAGTTAGGCCTTATATTTAGTTTGCGGTTAAAAAATTTCCGGTTTGTCCAAATTCAATATTACAAAAGTCAACTTTCTAGTGGTCCATCTCTACATATCGGTACTTTCGTTTTAGGAAGACAGGATGGAAAAATATATATATACAGTATACATACATAGAAGCAGAGGAGCTTCAAGAGATCCACAACTTTTAAGCATTCATTGTATTCACCACTGAATAACCTGTAATCTTTAAATATTTAATAAAGCAAAACAAAGCACAAGAAGAAGGGGGGGGGTAGTAGGACAAAAGAACATGGTAACTGCATGGAGGGGACCAGAAAATTTCCTCTAATATGTTTTGTGTACTTTTCTCTGAGGCTATGGGTCTCCTTCTTCCAGTCAGAGGTGGTACCCCCATTCTATTTATATATATGACACCTAGAAATAAATAAGGTTGAGTTAAAATAAACATCAACTTTGTGAAGTTCAAGGCTGTCTTGATTGCCCTTAAATAGGAATACAGTTCTGTACAGTATTGTACTTTAGAGTACAGAAACATAACACTGTACACATTAAAATTTAAGAACTTAAATACTGTATTGTATATATTTTGCATGAATCTAAAAATATAAAGTGATCCTATTAGCAGCTTAATCAACCTAACCAAACTTCAAATTACTTTACAAGTGCTTGACAAATTCGGTTTTGATTGGCAGATGCTGATGTTTTGATGGCTAAAGGTCCTTGGTTTTCAGGTCTTACCAAATATATCTGTTTTGACCTGCGTTATTTTTTAATGGCCTTCCTCATGATCAGCTCTTTGTTCCATCTATAGTATGGAGGCAAACTTCCAACATCTGGATTTTCACTCTTGGAAGCATAATTACAGTATTAATCAAATGATCAATGCTTACGATAAAGGAATTAATTTTTTTCATTTTGGCGTAGCTTCCTCCTCTTTCTTCCACTTTGCCATCAAGTATTGCTGGGAGGCGGTGTATGAAGTGTGGATGAATGTACTTCTGAAATAATTATAATCTGTATTAAGAAGCCTCCAGTGTTTGATTATCTCCAGGTATGGCCTGGTGGGATGTTTAGGAAAGATCCCTGTTGTAGTCAGAGATGAGAAGTTTGCAATGATGCACTGTGGAGTTAGTATTGTCCCATGAGGGACTGTAATTTTAAAGTCACTGAGTGGCCCAGGTTGGGAGGTACAGTATTTTGTGGTTTTAATTTTATTCTTGTATATTCAGTATGTCATTTGAAAAATATTTATTGTACTTTATGCATTTCAGGAGCCCTGAACTATTGTTTGGAGCACGATCATATGGAACTGGAGTTGATATGTGGGCAGTCGGTTGCATCCTGGCTGAAATGCTGGTACGCTGCCCATATTTTCCAGGGGACTCGGATCTGGACCAACTCACTAGAATATTTACTGCTCTTGGTACGCCCACAGATGATAACTGGAAGGTAAATATATATTTATAATACTTCTCCTTCTTTAATATGTCCATTACTTTATATTTTTAAGTTTGTATATAAGTACTTATTAAAAAACAAAAAATCAGTAGGAAAACTAAAATGCAGTACAGTATTCTAATAGCAAACAAAATGACATTATTCAGTTTGCTCATTTGATATGGTGATATATGATGTCATGAATGATTGGATTTAAATAAAGTTGTATTTATTTTACAAATTATCTGTTAAAGAAATTACTCTTTTTAATTAACAAACATTTATGTTTACATACTCATTTTTATTGGCAGTTATTGGGTACCTGCTGTATTTATTATTCTAGATATTCTTGTTATGTATTATATCTGCTCTTCCATGTGTGACTGGAGGTGGCTTCCAACACATCTGCTTCCAATTTGTTCTACTTATTTACCTCGTATTAAGTCATTTGTCGTAAGGCAAGTGTAACTAGGAATTTTCTTTGTGTAACTATGAGCTTTGGGTCAACAATGCTTTCATCACGTGCATCTCACTTACCTCACTACCGTTCCCACCTCCCTCAGACACCACTCATGCTATGGTCACCTTACACACTTCCTCAGTCTGCCCCCTCACATTGCTCCATTTTCTATGTAGTTATAAATCAAGTAAGATTGTAGTGTGTTATGTGGAATATAAAGTATTGAGGAAATGAAATGCGATGGACTTTATATTCATTGATTCATTGACATTTGTAGGAATTCAGTGAGTATTGGGCTTCAATAGGGATTAGTGATTCAGCTAGTAAGAATTTCATGGGAACACAGTTCCCATGAAATTCCCATTCCCATGATATACATGAACCATGAAACACTCATCTGGGAACACTATTTGATGCTCAAAACTGTCTCCTCTAATTGTTTGGCTTTGGTGTCACATTGCTTCCTTGGTTTTGGTGTGGAGTTTGCCTCATCTCCCTTTCTTAATTAATCTTCCTGCCTACTTCCACCTTCAGTCAGCCCGTGTGCCTCTAAAACCTTGATCGTTAAGTTCAGTTTGTTCTTCGCCTCGCCTCACTTTCTCAAGGATTGTTTCTACATGACAGCATTTTTTAGGGCTTTGCTATTAGGGAGTTGGATCAGTGAACTTCATGCTCACTGTCAGTTGCAAGGGTTTTATGTTTTTAGTGTGGATGCTCACTCTTCATCTCCATCCTTCTCTTTCTTGTTTGCTAAGAATGAGACATCTACCTCCCGGGAGGAAGCCGTTGCAGTTGATCAACTATAGGTTTGTTCATTCGCTGCAGCGTTATTTGCACACTATTTGTGCATCTCATGAGCATGCCTTGTTCCTCAGTTTCAGGCCCAAAGTCCCATGTTCTAAGGCCAGGGTTGTCTCAGATCATCTAGTAATCACCAAGTTTAACCAGTTAGATGCTTATTCCTCTATACGTGATGTGGGGTAAGTCGCTTCAGTGGATTTCTTTGGTAACATGTCCATGGCTAATATTGTGGCTTGGCAGATCAGGTGGTTCAATTGGGTGTTGGTTACTTGTTGTCTCCTGGATATTCCATGTCCTTGATGTGGATGTGTTGTGCTTGGACAGGTGGCATATCACTGATATATACTTCATTCATCCCCTAGAGATCTGCCTCCTTCTTGCAATGATAAGCTCTTTCCATGTTTCTGTTGTTCTCTTTCAGGAAACCCATTCTCCTCTCCAAATCATTGTTGAGAAAGTTTCAGAGAAATGCTTAGGGGGACTAGAACAAAAATAGAGCATTAGTGTAATGTAACTCCACTATCTCTGCAACATCTTAGTAGCTCCCCCTTTGTACTCTGTCCTCATTTCTTTCCCTAGGGTTGGGGACTGGGGACTTGGCAGTGAGGAGTTTGGCTGGCTGGGTGACCTTAGCTGGCATCTGGTAGTTGCTGGAAGAGCAAATGTAGTTGACTGCTCCAATTATCTGCTGGGTTGCTTTGCCTTTTCATTCTTATCTCATATTGCTGTTGTTGGTTTTGCTTTGCCATTTGACTCTCTGAGTGGTTCATCTCGGTTGTAGGTTTGTCATTTGATCCCTGTGTGCACCGATGACCTCTTTGAGGGGGCCAGATTTTTGTCTTAGCTCTTGGTAGGCCAAAAAGGCTTTAAATATAAAATGTTTTGGGACAGTCCTGATGTGCTAGTGCCTTAAATACCAAATGTTTTGGGACAGCCCTGATGTGCTAGTGCCTTAAAAACCAAATATTTTGGGACAGCCCTGTGATGTGCTAGCACTTTAAACTGTGGGAAGGTTTTAGTGCTTTAAACCCTGGCTTTAAACTCTGGGAAAGACCCGCAAGTGAGGCCTGGTCGACAACTGGGCTGCGGGGATTCTTAGCCCCGGAAACACCTCAAGGTAAGGTACAAAGGTGCCATGCAGAAGTAGCATTTTATTGCTGTGCTTAATAGGTAGCTTATTGAAAGTATTTCATTACATTATTTCTTAATATTGATTCAACACTTTATCACTGTTATGAATTAATGACATTACTTTTTCTAACAGGATCTAACAAAACTTCCTGACTATGTATCATTCAAGCATTTTGATGGATCTCCACTTCGTGATCTCTTCCTTGCTGCTAGTGATGATTTGTTGCAGCTTCTTGGGTCCCTGTTAATGATTAACCCTTCCAAGAGATGCAGCTGTACTCAAGCTCTCAAAATGCCTTACTTCAGGTAGTTTTTATTTCCAAAATAGACTTCCAAAGTTGTTTTGGTAATTGTATATGCAATTGATTATGAGTTGTAGCATATAACATAAATTTCAGCCTTCTGGTCAGTTGGTGAAAGTTTATATAAGTACAGTCTTTTCCTTCATTATATTTAATATTGTACGTACTCATATAAATTTTAGATATTTGGCTTCCAATGGTTTGAGGCAGCAAGAATGTTAGGCTTATGGAGTTCTTATTGGCCAATTACTAACCTTCTCAAGGATGCAACCCACTACAGTTAAATAGTGGGTTGTATAAATTGCATACCTATTTACAGCTAGGAAAACCGGCATCAGGTAAAAGAAAACATTGCCCAAGTACTTCTGTTCTGCTGCAAGAGTGACCTGGGTCCTTTTATAAGCACCTCCAAAGGATACCTGATCAACCAGGCTGTGATTCATACATCAGGCTGCGAGCAGCCACACCCAACAGCCTGGTTGACTAGTCCAGCAACGAGGAGGCCTGGGCAATGACCGGGCCACGGGGACGTTAAGCCCTGAAACCAACTCAAAGTATACTCAAGGTATACACTCACCCACTATCATCACCCTCACGCCACAAATATATATAAAACGCACCAGGTGAAAATACTGCAAATAGTTGTGAATATTTCATTCATTATGAGCATAATTATCCAGCAAGTTTTTGTTTGTCTCTCTTCATGGATACATCATCTAATATTTTATCCTGTACTCATCTCTTCCCAGCAGAATCAATCATATTCATATATTCACTTTTTTTTCATAAATTTTACCTGTCTAACTTTCAAAGTACTGTACAGTATAGAATTTCTTTCACCTTTCCCTAATTTTTTTTGTCACCCGTTAGCATTCTCCCATATTTATCTTTGATCCATACATTCAGATATATTATACCATATATTTACTATAATGCCATTTTGTTTTGGCTAAATATCAGCATAATGTGAATACCGTTCATTCACTTGGTATCACTCATGATAGAGACAGAATCTGCTAGTAATTCTGAGCTTTGCAGATTTTCTAACAGAAAAAACTTAAATATATGTATTAGTGAAATTTTTTTGCTTCTTTTTATGATATCACTTATAGTTAAAAAAAAATGTTAGTATTGTTAAAAATTTAGACACAAAGAATAAGTCACAATAATGTTAAATATTGCTTGACTTATAGTACAGTACATGTGATAAATATTTTAACTACACAGTTTATTTACCGTCTATTAACTTCTTGTTGAAGAATTATTTAAGTATATTTTGTGGTACCTGTTAATAAACATACTTTTGTTAAAGTTTTAGAGGATTGATTTTGATACAATATACTTTATTTTAAAAAAGTGTACAGAATATGTATGCTTATGGTTTTCATTGACTACCTTTCCTGAAATGCTAAACATTTATAGCAATCTGTAAGTGTGAAAGTCCAAAAGAGCCGTGATTTCTCATTGATGCATCATGTTAGTGTGATTACTCTGTGAATATGTTTGTGTTGTAGAAATATACATTATCCCATTGTGTGCTCTTGACCTCACTTTCCACCTTCCTTCCACAGTAACCGACCAGCACCAACACCTGGGCCAATGCTGCCACTCCCTGCTTCAATTAGAAACAAGAAGGAAATAGAGAAGCCAACATTAAAACGCAAGATCATTGAAGAATCTGGATTTGGAGGTAAATGTTTTATACTACACAATTACATTTGGTTTTAAAATAACTCCACATGGTATCTTCTAGTCCCAATAAATCTGAAATAGCAACTGAATTTCCTTTTGATAATGCAAGTGTTGTTAGTAAATGAGGTAAAAGTTTACATTATTGTGCACTTGAAAATTAAAGTCTATTGCCATTTACATTACATTATGTAATATGACATTCCTGCAACAGACACACAGCAGCGTATAGCTTTTTCTTAATTTTAAGCTCTTATTTTAAAGAGTATTGACTTCACTTTTTTGTGTAAATAACATCATACTTGCATAGAATAAATTTCTTGTACAAACTTAACTTTTCTGAGCCTAGTTGCTTCCTAGAGCAAAAACCTGTTGTTTCTATGGATTGGATCTTACTGTCAGGGCAGGTTATGATTTATCTGCGCAGCAGCAATCTTTTTCAAATATCCCCTCAGGGTTGTACTGATTGCAAACTGGAGACTGCTCACTTCAGTCTGGAATGACCTCTAGAAAGTTTATTCATAAAAACCTAAGCTTTTTAAGTGGTCTTCGGTACTATAGACTCAAAACTACTGGTTGGCGGCCCACCTGGTTACTACTCTTCTGATTGCCAACTGGTGGCAGCAGCTACACTGTAATAGGTCCTTGACTCAAGTCCCCTCACATTCCTTCTGAATGCTTTCTCATGCCAGTTTAAGGCAGACAGACTAGAAATAAGTTTAGTGGCTCACAAATTATTCTTGGAAGCATTTGTTTCTGTGTGTAAGTGGCCTATCCTGTTAGTGAATACTAACAAGATAGGCCACTCCCCACCTGTTAGTGAATACTAACAGGATAGGCCACTCCTCCACCACACACAGGATACTCCTGTGTGTGGTGGGGAGTGGTTGGTGGGTGATGTGCGATACAGTTGGCTAGTTCCTGAGAGCAGGAGTTACAGAAGCAAAAGCAGAATGGAAAACGAGAAAAACTTTGAGGTGGAAGGCCAGTGACCCCAAGCTTAGATGTGAGGCTGGGTGAACGTATCAGCCAAACAAAGCTATGGCTTAAGATTCGTGATAATCATGAAATAAAGTAGATCATATATTGAGGAGGTATGAAAAGGTATCAGTAGGTGTGGCCATTACAGAAATTATGACGATGGTCAGCGAGAATACAGTCTTCAAGATGTCCAAGAAATTCTTTATTAAACATAGTAGAATTAAATCATTCACATTTTTTTGGGAGGTAAAGGTACAACAAAAATCCTGTTTCTAAGAGACGAGTTTTAGCTAAGCAGTGTTGCCATTAAATTAACATCTGTTGGGGTCCATCACTTGTTAAATTATGACAATGGACGATTGGTGAGGTAGTTAATACCTTGACCATCTTGGAATTCTCTACCATTTGGTGATTACCATACAAGGATTAAGTTTGCTGTTTTGGGTACGTTCCTGATCATCAATCCTAAATAGTAGGACATTGTGCTTGCTCATTTGCATATATAGCCTATGGCCACGTAGGCTATATATGTAACACACAGGTATGTAATGATCAGTGACCCTTGCTCTTAGCTGTGAGGATTGTGATAATTCCTGAGTATGACAATTGCTGGTAGTTTCCCCCTACTGTCTTTTCCTAACCACTTGGGCTGAACGGCCTTGCTTCATGCAGGTCAGCGTTCAGTCCCCGACCGACCAAGTAGTTGGACCTGGATTCCTTCTAGTTGGACTTGACTCCTTCCCTCCTGTCCCATCCCAAATCCTTATTCCGAGCCAAGTGTTACATAGTCATAATGGTTTTGTCATTTTTCCTGGTAGTTCCCTTTCACTCCCCACGTTGAGGGAACTTGGTCACAAATACCTGTTCGAAGTCTTCATGATTATCGATTTTGTCAAGGATACTCTGTCATCTCTAGTGTCAGGGAGTGATGCTTTCTTCTTGGTAAATGAGATATTTCATTTGATTGAGGATGCTGGTTTCTTCTAATAGGTAGTCTTAATGATGGCATTTAATAACTTTTTTTTTCCTAGTTTTTCAGTAAAGTGCTGCACTATTGAAACATTTGTATAGCCTAATTTTGTTTCCAAAATATTTGTATTATACTATGTATGTATTTAGTGTGATGTTATTTTATTGCCTATCCAATGATCTCATGCTACAGTGCAAAAGAAATTATTTATCACAACTGTTCCTGGTAACCACCACTGAAGCGATGACTTCTCAATAATTTTAAAGGAATGTGGCTGTGTGGCATTTATGGATTCATTGCCCAAGTGAGACTTTCTCAGAGCCCAGTGTCCTCTATTTGAACTACTCTCCAAAACGTCTACAACTATAAATGATTTTAATATACTGGATGAGGCAGCGGACTCCATCTGTAATCACATAGAATTAGCTGATCAACATTCAGTTCCTCAGAAACCAATCAACCCATTTTACAGACACATCTCATAGTGGAACAAACAATACAGTGATGTTGCTGAATGGAAGAAAGCCTCATGCAGATCTCGACAAAACCCATCTACATAAATTTGCATCCAACACGAATAAGGAGCAGTCCATGCCTGTCAAACCTACCTTTGGAATAAGACAAGGTTGTGTAATGTCCCCAACGTTGTTCAACCTATATACTTTATACTGTATGTAGATGGCGATATCAGTGAGAGTAAATATGAATCAAAGATAACAAGAAACTGAATGGTCCATAACCAAGTTATCTATGGTAGTTTTCTCTTATCTACTCTCATCTAATGAAAATATATCGTCTGGAAGTTTATTTCGGCATTCTGTAATCTTAATGCTAAGGAAATATTAGCAACTGTATATCTACTTGACTTCTTACAACTCTAAATTTAATTCTCTCATTTCTGGTATCACCTTACAGTTCTAAATAAATATAGATAAAAGCCTTAGTGGGTCCTACTGACCCATCTTTGTCTTTTCACCTTTAATTCTTGGGGTGCCGCTGTGGCACCTATCATCAAAGGTGCCACTGCCTGTTTGCAAAAAAATAATAAGGATAACAAATTGTTCTAATAAAACTATTCATTTGCCTGCAGAAAGTAAAGAAATTGCAAAAAATGCGTTGGTTCATCATATTGGACTGAGAACTGTGATGTTCAAGTTAGATTGTTTATATATACAGTATATATATGTTCACTTTTTCATTAGTTTACACAATGTGTATGGAATATCTAAATTTATGTAGTAGTAGGCATCCGTCAGTCTGAGGAGACTATAGTGTTGTTCTCTGGTTGTCAGTCCGGAGTTGCCTCTCCAGGCAGAGGCCACTGGAGATGACCTAATTTATGTACGCATACAGTAATAGTAGAAACGGTGAGTTCTGTATATAGGTTTACAATATAATATGTACATCTATATTGCATGTAAATCTGCGCATGGTAGATTTCAAAATAAATGTCTTGCAACCCACTCCTTTGCTGGTATTGTCTTAGAACATTGTCCAGAGATATTCAATAGATAATTGCAAGCCACTGGTACATGATAACTTCATCGCATTGTAGGCAATTCAAAAGAATAGCAGAATTTTCCCCCAGCTGGTAGCTAACTCCATTACATCCATATACAGTACTGTAGATGTATTATAACCATGTTTACATCATTTATAACTAAAATCGATATATGATAACTGCATTATACAGGGGATCACTGTCAAGCCTGGTCCCAGGCTGGGCTCGAGAAGTGGAATTCCAAGAACCCACTCCTGGTACAATCCAGATACAATGTATGTCAATAAAATCACTCTTTAATTGTTAATAGCTGATGATGATGCAGAGAATGGTGATTATTTTCCACAGAGTTAGGATTGGAGGAAAGCTTAAGATTAATACTAATAATATTAAAAAGATGATTAAAAAAAAGTAAAAGATGGATTTTTCTCTACTGAAAGAAATAAAAGAAAAATATTGATGAGATAAAAGATTAAACTGGGGGAGAGGTTAAGATTTTCTTTTACTCTTTATGATCAGTATTGCGTAAACATAGAACAATATAAGGAGAAAGTAATAGAAGGAAGGAAGAAAAGCAAAAAACTATAGATTCCCTACGGAAGAATTTTGAAAGTTTGTTATGTAACTATGATGTGAAAAAACAGCTCTTTTTCTTTCTTTCTTTGGTATCCATTTATCTCTTTGGTATCCATTTATCTCTTTGGTATCCATTTCTGGGACTGTACTGATTCTGGAGTTTGCTTGGTGGTCTGAGAATTTTGTTACATACTGCCATTTTCTTATTCCTGCTATAGTTTCATCAAGCCTTTTTTTCCATCCTGTTTATTATAGCTATGATAGCTTGGATTTTGTTTCATTTGTGCTCACGGTTATTTTTATACACGGTTCATGTACGTTAATTTTTGCACTGCCCTGTTAATGAAGATGCTAATATGCTGTACAGTATTAACTTTGGTATTACTGTATTTAAAAATATTCAGCTTTCTTGCATATTGTGAATGACTTTACAGTGTCACTATTTCCACCATAGAAGCTCTACATTATTTAGCAGTTTTCCCTCTACATAACTTAATGGTAATTTAATAAAGAACTGTACTGTATATTGTTATTAATAATGTTGCTTTCTCTTGCAGCATCCTTAGCCAAGAAGCTCCAGTTTTAACTCGGAAACAGAGAAGCACGAACTGAAAGACTGGGATGAGAGACAGGCCTTGTCTCTGTGATATTAAAACACTTCAAGAAATTCTTTAGTTAATTATGATTTGTAATGCTCTTAATCTAATGACATCTAATAGTCTCAAACAAATGGATTTTCTGTTTGTCCAAGTTATTCTGTTTCTGTTATTAAAATCTAAACTTTTATATAATGCTCATAAAGATGCAGTAGTTTTGTATTAAATTTGGTGTATTTCAAAAGGAAATATTGTATTGTACCTGTACTGTATTTCTAAGGCTTCCAACAAAATGTATGACTTCTTCCAACTTAATTCAAATTTGGTGTCATTATTATGATTAAATTATTGCCAGGATGTGCCTGTATTTATTAATAAAGAGAAAACACAATACTAAAAAGTGCCCTTATTGTTCCTTAAACAACTTGTGAAAAAAGTGAAATATGTGTAATATTCAAGAAAATGTATATGACAAGCTTGAGGTGTGAGAAAGTAAGTGAATAATACAAATATTTTCATGTACAGTAATTATAAAGGTGATTCATAAAGCAGTAAACAATTTTATTACATTAGAATAATTACATTAGAATTTTATTACATTAGTGTAGAATTACACTACTCCATTTTTTCCATTATGGAGTAGAAATTTCCAAGCAAAAATGTTACTTAATCTAATATATTTGAAACCAATCTTAACTTTCAGATAATTTTTTTTTTTTTTTTTTGCTGAATCATGTGTTTTATTTTTGTAAGCATTTAGTATGTCATTTTAGTTCTAAGAAATAAAGTGGTGCATGTCTTTTCATACCTTCTTATAGAGTATTCATCTTTGTGCATCATAGTGGGAAGTTGCTAGGGCTTAGTACTAAGGCTTAAACCCTTATGTACAGTTACAAGCCATAAATTCTTTACTCTTCTGACAACAAGGAAGTAAAAATCGAGGCTGGAGAATAGCCAAAGGAATGAACATTGGCCAGTTCTGTAGTCTGACAATGCTTTAGTGAGGTTCCCTCACCAGAGTTCCAACACCTCTCATACCAGCATGAAGAGTTAGTTTTTCATCAGCTAAATGTAATCTCTGCATTTACCATACAATAAAATTGATGATAGCTAGCATAAAATATGAAAGAGAAGAAAATAAGCTCTGATTGCAGCTAAATGTAATCTCTGCATTTACCATACAATAAAATTGATGATAGCTAGCATAAAATATGAAAGAGAGGAAAATAAGCTCTGATTGCAGTAAAGAGTTCAACTATGCTAGGGGGAAGGGTGGGAACATGAGGCTGATTCAAGTTCAAGTATGTTTATTGAGATAAGCAATAAATATATCTCAAAGGGATAGAGTAGCTTAGGCTATTTCTACCCCCCTCTACTTCAAGTCCCTCAAGGGGCGCACAAATGCTGTGAGTACAAATAGACAAATAACATTACAAGAATCCCATTTAACATTGCAGGTTAATATAGTAAGTACAGCATATAATTGTTACACTCTTGGGGCAAAATTCTTGTAGCTCCTAAGTATACTGTCTATCATACCATTATCACACACCCAAACAATTTGATGTGGTACACTATTTATTTCCTTATTTCTATAGTTTTCAATAAGTTGACACTCTAATACATAATGTTCTAAGGTGTGGGCGTGCGGCATACTACATAATTTACACTCCTTATCTTTTTCACTGACATCAACACCGTATTGCCAGATATATTTGTATCCTAATCTTAATCTCATGTAAATTGAATCCTTCCAAGTAGACTTTCCTTTACCATAAGTGAAGGACGAATTTGTATTTATTATTGAATAATTCTTAAGTGTGTTACTACTGTCCACCATTGCCATTCTCTTTATCATTTCTTCACCCTGTTGGATCATCTTGATTCTTGTTTTTATTTGTTTCAAGGTTAACTGACATACAACATCAACAAGAGTTTTTTCAGTGGCTCTCTTCGCTATGTCATCAACTACCTCATTCAACAGTATTCCCACATGTGAAGGGATCCACATGAATCTTACTTTATACCCAGTTTTTTCTAATTTCTTAACATTCTCTCTACACTCTATCACAATATTCTGATATACTGGGCGTCTGCTATTTAAAGACTCTAGCGCTCCTCTGCTGTCAGTAAAGAAGCAAGCATTTTTACCACATTTGACTACTTCCTGTAATCCTGCTAATACACCTTGGAGTTCAGCCTGCGTTGAAGAGACATTGTCAGTTAAGCGGCGAGCAATAACAGTATCTACAGTACCGATGTCAGTGTACTCCCTGATCAAGACTCCACATCCTGCCTTCCCATCCCTAGCTACTGACCCATCACAATATACATGTAGAGTGTTTTCTGTAGGCAGCTTTCTAATTATACAATCATATGTTGCCCTCAGCTCTCCTATTTCATACATACTTTTTTTCTTTTGCAAGGGAGTAATTACTACATCTACATTACAATCCTCCCATGGTGGTGTGAATTTTCTCTTGGGCACAACAATACACTCTGTAATAACATCATACTTTATAACATTAGCACATAAGTTATTCATATATACTCTCTTCTTCATCATACACACTTCACTACTTTCCACCTTTTGAACCGAGAGGATTAATTCATTAGCTCCCCCACCTCTCATTAATCTAATGGCAGAGGCTACATTTATCTCTACAATTCTATCCCCAATACTCTGCAGATTTAACTCCATCCTCATTATCTCAATCATAGCATTTCTTGGGCATCCTAAGATAATTCTCATTGCTTCATTTTGTACCTTCTCCAACTTGCCCATCCTACCTTTACCAAAACAAGAAATGACATGTGTAGCATAATCAATAAGAGATCTTACAGTACTCAAGTATATCATTCATAGCACAGGGACTCCCACTCCCCTTTCCACAGCATGCCAAGGCCTTCAGAGGTTGTAATCTCTTCCGACATTGACCCAACAGTCTGTTCATCTCAGCTTCCAAACTCTCATGGGTATATCCAACATATATGCCTAAATATTTATATATATTACTTCTCTCTATATTTTTACCGTTTATTTTCAATATAATGGGCCTCTGACTTCTACATTCAAACTTAGTTTTGTTTTTATTAACCACCAGTCCCATATGGTTACACAGGTTTCCGAAATTGTCCAACACTGTTTGAACTTTTGAAATATCTTTGCCCTGAAACAAAATATCATCGGCATATATGATCGGAGTTACCCCATTTGAGTATCTGACATACAACCTTGATACCACACCTGAGCCTTCCTTTCGTAAAGATAATCCCCTATCCAGAGCAATAATCTCCCTTTAACACCAAGACCAGCTAATTCATATAAAATAACTTCTTTAATTGTTGGCTTTATCAAAAGCTCCTTGTAAATCAATAAAAATTCTATAATAATCATTTTCATTAGCTAGACATTTAATAATACAGAGGTACTTTTTCCTTTGAGGAACCCGAACAAATTACTAGACAGCTGATCACCTATTATATATAAAAGTCTATTTAAAATGATCCTCTCCATCATTTTACAAAAACACGAGGTTAAAGACACAGGTCTGTACTCTCCATTGGCTTTAGGGATAGGGATGATCATAGCTTTTTTCCATTTACTGGGAATACTGCCCTCTTCATAACTAATATTAAAGAGGTCTAAAAGTGGGCTTTTCGTCATAATGGCAAGTTCATTAAGTATTTCATAAGTTACGCCATAAATTAGGTATCAGGAATTAGGCAACTATTGTGGGTTGTATCTTAGGGAAGGTCAGTAGTGGACCTAGGCCTTTGGGGGACCTCTACATGTTTAAGTAATACAAGCTTCGT
Organism: Procambarus clarkii; assembly: GCF_040958095.1. Classification (NCBI taxonomy): domain Eukaryota; kingdom Metazoa; phylum Arthropoda; class Malacostraca; order Decapoda; family Cambaridae; genus Procambarus; species Procambarus clarkii. The sequence goes on along the minus strand of NC_091154.1, from coordinate 30,197,399 downwards.
GTCTCCGACAATGGGAATTATGTAGATAAGGACACATCCACATAGATGGTACACGAACGCGTTATTTTCATCACAAAAATACCCCCTTATCCTTCCCCCAAGGGTAAATGTTGCAAACGTTATCAGCAATACCGGGCTGAAGGTGTTATTATTATAATAATAACAATAATAATAATATTAATCATTACTATATATACTTATTATTATTATTTATTTATATTTGTTATTATTTGTATTTATTATTATTTGTATTTATTATTATTTGTATTATTATTATTTGTATTTATTATTTATTATTATTATTATTGTTATTATTATTATTAATATTATGACGAGCTGTGTAAATTATTAAATAGATATTAGCGATTCATCTTAGTAATCCGCATTCAGTTAATTCTTATGCGCGGCGAATGGTCGACTTTATTGTACATTGACCTGACATATCTTATCATAAGCAATTACAAATATTTTTCTTAGATAAATTCTCATCATATTTATATATATCAATATAAATGAAACATATAAAAGTTGTGTTTTGGAATGTTTATTAAAGAAAGGGGAATGGAAGTCGAGGTTCCCCCCGCACCATAACATCACCGGTGTTTGGATGGTGTCAGGCGCCAGCTCTCACCATGGTCAGTGTGCCTTACTTCTTCCTGTCTGGCTATATTATTCGTGTGTTCTACCTTGTGTGGCTATATTACACGAGCGTCCTACCTTGTGTGGCTATATAATACGTGCGTTCTGCCTTGTGGGGCTATGTTATACATGCTTCTTACCTTGTGTGTGTATTATACATGCTTTGTATCTTGTGTGTGTGTATTATACATGCTTTGCATCTTGTGTGTGTGTATTATACATGCTTTGTATCTTGTGTGTGTGTATATTACACATGCTTCCTGCCTTTCGTCTCTTATATTACACATACCTCGTACCTTGTGTATATATATATATTATACATGCTTCTTACTTTTATCATACATGCGCTGACGACAATTTTGTCTAGCTGAACAACCCTTAAGCATTTTGAGGTTTCTAGTTCAGATTTCCTGGATTATATCCAAGTATTGATGTGTTGATACTCTTTTTATCCGTTTTCCGATAATTTGTATAGTTAAGGAGCAAAGTTAGTTGATAACATGTATATAGTATTTAAACATTTCGGTGATAAGACATTCATAAACATGGTTCTCGGTAATACTTTTGTTCATGTTAAGTTAGTTGCGAGTCACTCCGTAACCATGACAGTTTGCTAATAGATTTTAGAACTACCTAACCCAATTGAACCCAACTAGCCTAACCCACTTAAATCTACTTAACCTAACCCACTCGGCTCCATTTAAACCCACTTGAATCCACCTAACCCGCTCGAACCCACCTAACCTTAACCCACTTGAACCCAACTAGCCTAACCCATTCAAAAACCAACTAGCCTAACCCACTCGAACCCTACCCTAAATCAAAAGTAATGTCATTCAAAATCCTTGCTTTATCAACAAAACTTTGGGGGACCATTTTTTATATTAGTGACCTTGCCTAACCAAAATCTAATGCAAGAAAACTCGGCCTGACTTAACGAAATGTACTATTTTAACAAGTAGAGAACGTCCCATTTACCTGGACTGTATGGGTCTCGAACCATGGACCCCACACTTATGAGGCCGTAGCTCTATCAACTGGGCTATGAATAGTCTTCAGAAAGTTTCCAGAAGCAGCACCCTACTGTCAAACTGAAATTTTCAACTTTCCCTGATTACTACTGAAGCTCGGGGGAATTACTGACCCACGCCCATATCATATAAATTGCCATTTTAATTAGATAAAATAAATTTTAGTTTTAATAAGTGGCATTGACAAGCCACATACTCTACCACTATTGCCACTCTACCACTTAACAATGCTGAGGTCGTAGGTTCCCTCCCACCTCACAGCCCTAGTGAATTTTCTCATCGATATATATCATGTTAGCATGATTTCTGTGTGATTGTTGAATGCTAGTTAGATTTCTTGTAGATAATTTTGTCATTCACTTCATACCAGAACAGTTCATAATTACTATTATCATCTATGAACACATACCAAGCATTCTGGACATTATATACTGAATTTATGGCCAGAAAGAGAGGCAGTTTTAAATGTTAATGTTAGAAACAGATGTTTTTGTAAATAAAGAGCAGTCTCCGTGGCGTAGTGGTAAGACATTTGCCTAGCGTTCTGCGAGCGCTTTGTCCTGGGTTCGTATCCTGGCCGGGGAGGATTGACTGGGTGCAAATCCTTAACTGTAGCCTCTGTTTAACCCAACAGTAAAATGGGTACCTGGTTGTTAAAAGATTCTTCGTGGGGGTCGTATTCCAGGGAACATAGGATTAAGGGATTGCCCAAAACGCTACGCGTACTAATGACTCTACAAGAATGTAACAACTCTTGTATATATCTCCCCCCCCCAAAAAAAAAAGGTGGATAAAAGTGAGTGTACTTATGAAGGTTGCCAGAGCTTATCCCAATTTTTGTAATATACTTGTAAAAGTTTGATTTGCTGGTCTGTATCCATACATAAATTGAGGCTTTCTTTGTAAATTATGCAAATTGTATATGCTCTGTCTTACAACTGAACAAAAAATACATTAAAATACATTATAAGAGTTCTTAATAATAATTGGTAATTTAGAAATTATATGTGAGGGATTATAACAAATAGGCAGACTATTACAGCTAGACATGGGACATTATTTTTAAGGTGGGCATGGAGCCACATGACCCATGGGACATTAACTGTCAAGGTTCACGTGTCTTTTGAAACTGGCAAATTCTTAGTTTACAACAAGGGATGTTATTTTAAGGTAAAGGCAACCTGGGTTTTGTTTTTCATATGGCTAATTGAAGAGATGATTAGTAATCTCAAGAGTTCCATTTAGACCAAATATATTTACTTTTTAACGGTCTAATGAGTTTTGTTTGTCCGTTTCAGTTTCGTAATCAGTATGATAATGATGTCACTGTATGGTCTCCACAAGGACGTCTCCACCAGGTATGTTTCCAGACAAATTGTCAATTATTACTAATAATATTTATATTATTATTATTATTATTGGTACATATTATTGTTAGTGTTACTGTAATTGGAAATGTTTGCCAGTCCCAGTAACCTGAAGAATTTAAACAGATTTTTATTTGTCTGTAAATAAAATAATTAGTTCAAGCTACTGTATGTTGTGTGAGGGTATGGTATAGCATTTTCCTTTCTGCAAAATATGTTTTTCATTCAGTGTCTTTAGATTACAGTACTGAACTAGTCAAACAGTATGGGGCGGTCAAGTAAAAAAAAAAAACTCCACTGTTTTGACGAGGGGGAATAAATGGAGTACCTGTGTATTGCATTTGATGTGTGGATGTGATGCAGTTCTTGTAGCATAAATTATTATGTACCAATAAAAGAGTGGCTACTTTTTAATTATTACTGTATAATGTATAGAATAATAATCTGGTATTGTTCAGGTGGAGTATGCCATGGAGGCAGTGAAGCAGGGTTCTGCCACTGTGGGTGTCAAGAGCTCATCTCATGCTGTTCTGGTTGCTCTAAAGAGAGCTTCTTCAGAACTTGCAGCTCACCAGAAGAAAATAATGCCAATTGACAAACACATTGCAGTTTCAATCTCAGGTACTTTCACATTATTTAATATTGTATTTTTATCTAAAGTGTGTATTGATGCATTTTCATCTTAATTAGGAATCCCATATTCCTAATCATTTGTTGCATTTTATGTTTTTTGACCATTTTGGGTCAAAACTTATAATTGAGTTTTGCATTAATTATAAATTACTATACCATGATCTTATATAGGCAATTATTTTATATCACTTCTGCATTCATAGTATAATTGCATATATGCAGTGTCTTCCTTGAATCCTTGTAATTTTGTTATGTTAAATTTATTAAGTGGCAGTAACATAACACACTATTACAGTAACACACATTCTGATGATGCATTTTGTATCACAGGCTTTAATTAGTTGAAAATAAATTTGACATCATTGTGTTTCTTGGGTAGATGAGTATTGTATGGGGGACATTGCCAGCACTATGTGTGACCTTGTGGGCATCACTGCACATTCCCTCTAATGTTTGTAGTGATTTAGATGAGGGTAGAGTCTAATAAACTAAATGATGCTGTATATAGTGAGAATATCAGTAGGAGCCAATGATGAGAATTTGAACATGCACACCGGGAAGTCCAAGCATAAACCACTGGACCACGATATGCTACAAGATTATTGTAACCTGGGATTCAACTGAATCCTTTAGGGGTCCTGAGACATCCAACTGATACCAAATTAAGGTTACACATTACCTGCATACACTCTGGTGTGGTATAGAAGTTCCCCCCCATCCCCCCAACACTTTCTTCAAATGCACAAAGAAATCACATTAACATGATGTATCAGTAAGAAAATCAATAGGGAATTCTAGGGAAAATTTGAACCTGCAATTACAACACAACTAATATTTCACATTTAACTTTGTGAAAATGCACCAGGAGGTGGTGAGTGGGGATCAGGACAGGATCCAACGTCTGGAAGCATGGCACTGGAATGAGTCCAATTGGCCTATGACACATCCACACCCCACATGCTTCATGTGTGTGAAATTTAGGTGCGGCTAACCCCATGTGTCTGGCCTCTAACCTCGAAAACATGCAGACATTCTCTTTAATAGATATACAGTAGATTGATCTGCAAAGCCCCTTCCTTTCTCGAATGCATCCTGTTCCTGCCCTGTCCTATATTGTTATTTACCTGAATTAACTTTGGAGCCATCATCTTTAGTGATGTCAATGGGGACAGAAAACTGGTGGCTTGTCAGAGGTCTTCAGTGTTCCTGTGAGTTTTTCCAGTTCTATTTTAAACTGGAGTATATTCTTGGCATTAATCCAAAAGTTGTGTTTCCATCATGTTTCAGATGACTGATTTAATCCGTCATTTTTCAGATGACAGATTTGCATTTTTGGCATAATCTTTTGAATACAGTGATGTAGATAGTTTGTAGTAAAAATGGTTACAGTGATAGGGTGTATTGGGAGAGTATGTGTGGGTGAAGATGGGTGTGTGTGGGTGTAGATGGGTGTGTGTGTGTTTGGGGGGGGGGGGGCGTGCGCTCGTACGTACGTACCTGGCAGGTTGTATAGTGGGTGTGCGGGAGGTCTGGGCACAGGGTCAACCCGGGCACTGCCGGGTACCCCAACTAGTACAGTATATATAATATATAGGGTCCTCTATGACTTTAATTCCAGTTCCATAAACCATAAAAATTACACAATTTTTAGTATATGTATATATATGCTCCAGTAAAATGAAACATTGCAAAATATAAAAGTAAAATTAGATGAGCATTTACTGCTAAAGGCAAGAGAATGGGTGGATGGAGTGGATACCTTATTCTGTCTCGGGAAGTTTTATTCCATAAGCCATTCTTTCATGGTTCACCAAGCGGGGGTATGCTTTAGAGTGATCTGTTATACCAAAGTTGTTCTGTGCACCAAGTCTAATTTTATATAACATGCAAGACACTCCCTTGTCACTAAGTGTGTAAATATGTAGATTTTTTTTCTGTACAGTATTTGGTTTCATTATCGGTAAGAAACAAACCTGAAATTATGGTAAATTATTTTTTCACATAAATGCATAAATTAAAAAAAAATTATTTTGAATTAAAATTTTGGATCTGTTTTTGTGTTATTTGTTAATTTTGATATGCTGTTTTTCATTTGTTAAACATATGGGATAGGTATACAATTAAAAATAAAAGTTAATTTGTTTTCCTGGAAAAGACACAGGTTGCTGAATATTTCTGTTGCTGATTATTATTTGTGACTGCAGGGCTGACTGCTGACGCTCGTGTCTTATCACGATTTATGAGGACAGAGTGCCTGAATGAGCACTTTGCTCATAACCAGGCTTTATCTTTAAACAAACTGATGGAGCGTGTTGGTGCTAAAATGCAGATTGCTACTCAGCGCTACGACAAGAGGCCATATGGTGTGGGTCTTTTATTAGCAGGATTTGATGTAAGTATATCAGTCTTTAGATTCACATTATATTTATCCTTTCCAGGATTCAGACGATATACTAGTTTTCTTGAAAATTAAATAGTGAATTTTCCCCAGATTGGCATAGATTCATTTGGTACTGCTGGTTTAATATAGTATTTGTTCTGTAATGCTTCGTAATATCTTCGAGATAGCTTCATAACTTAAGAATGCAATAATTGTAAAGTGTAGCATTGTCCCGCTTAAAGAGAATGTGCCTAAAAGATTTCCATTGCATCTAAACTTTGCTATTGAGAAAAAAAACAAGTGTTAATGCATATTTTATTTCTTATCCACTTGGGAAAAGTAAGTGTTATAATTAAATAATTGTTGAATTTGTTTGTCCTTCAGCATTGTATTGCATTCCAACAAATATGTGCACTCCCCTCACCGTGAGTCTTGTTCTTTCTTTTGCAACTGATCACAGAAATCTTATAACCTTAACTCATTATATTGATTCTTATTTGTATCATAAAATATGCTGGCTAAGGGGTACCTTTTGGTCAACTTTGTACAATCCAAACATATCTGGGTATTAATTATTGCCCTGTGAATATTACTTTCATTATTCTTTTGTGGTTATGGTATTGGTGAGAAAATTAGGTATGCCAATAATAGCACGCAGAAAGTGGCTCTGGATAGGATTGAGTGAAATTAAAATACCAACTTTTTTGGGGGCAATTCACAAGTATTGTAGTACTTTTCACCTAGTTTTATGAAACTGTTAGAATACTATTGCACATATTGTATTTGGCCAGATATTGTTACCAATAAGCTTTTGCATGGTGTGAGCTCTTCAGTAAGAAGACTAATGAATTCCAGAATTCATCCAGGCCAAGAATTCCAGTAATGATAGTTCTTAACATTAAAGTTCATAGTATTTGTATGTGAAACTCTTGATATTCTATACATAAAAATAATTTTAAAGGGGCTTTCTCACATCACATTTGGTGGGCAAATTAGATTTAGTAATTAATTATCAAAAGTAGGCACCAAGCTGGGAAGACTATGTAGCTGGACAAAGGAAAATAATATAGCATAAAGAGCAGCAAGAAGTAGGATTAAGATAGCATCTGTAACGATGAATAAATTGCAGGAAGATGGTCCCCATATTTACCAGACCTGCCCTTCTGCTAACTACTATGACTGTCAAGCTATGGCAATAGGTGCGCGTTCCCAGAGCGCTCGCACCTACCTTGAACGCCATCTTGAAGAGTTTCGCAATTCTGCACGCGAAGAGCTTATTCGTCATGCACTACGGGCTCTCAGGGATACTCTTCCCAATGATGTGGAACTCACCAATAAGGTAACTATTATCGTGTGGTCTTAAATATTGCAGTTATTCTAATTTTATTTTTAGTAGAAATCTTGTAAACCTGAATGCATTAAATGACTCATAATACTTAGCATATATTATCACAGATTTACTTTTCATTAATCAGGTAATTTAATGGTACTTTATATTTGTATTAAATTTTTTATGTTTAATTTGGAGGCCAAATAAAAAGAGAAAATACATGTTTGTGCTTAATCAATGAGAAAAGAAATATAATCAGGTGCATATTTTGGTATTATACAAATTGTAAAAATTATTGAAATTAGATAATCTCTGAAAAGCTATTTTGTTTTTCTTGTTTATGAAAAACGTTTAATCTTGAGCAATGGCTGCATTTTTTAAACACAGTATTTGAGTTATTAACTTTTAGTTAAAGGATTAACTTTACTTCATTACTATTCATCTAATAAATTGTTTACATTCATTAATGCAATTTTTTTTATAGATCATTATGTGCTATTTGAACATAAATGAATTACAGTACCCTTTTTCCAGAACTGCAGCATAGCAGTGGTGGGTAAAGATGAGGACCTAAGTATATACGATGATGATGATGTAAATCCCTACCTGGAAGGCTTGGACCAAGAGGAACGACGGGGTGGTACCGGAGCACCCCGAGATGCTCAGCCACCTGCTGGTGGAGACGATGCAGCTGCTGCCAGTTCTACTGATGCAGCTGCTAGTGCTGCTGCACCGCCACCACCTCCAACAGACGATCAACCACAGGTTAGTTTCTAATGCTAACTTGCAGAATTTTTTGTATGCATGTGTTAAGTAAAAAGGAGATTAGTTAACACTTACCTGAGCCGTGGTCTCAGGAAAGTTTTGAATCTCATATTCTTTGATAAATTGCACAAAGAAAGTCATGGAAGCTTATGAGGTAGTTAAAATGTAATAAAAGCCAGAAAGATGGAGTTGAATATTGAAGGTAGTACAGCCTGTAGAATTAAAACCAAATACAAATAAAGTTTAAATCCTTTACTTGATGAAATGGGTATAATATTTGCAAGTGACAATCCAACAAATTAATATAACTAGTATACGACTATACTAGTATAGTCTCATTGTCCTGGACCAACTTGAGAATGGTCCAGGACGGACCGAAACATCATTGTCCCTTCACTTTCTAGTGTGTGGTCTGGTCAACAAATATAACTAGTAATTTGCAATAAATAGTTATCAATTTGAAATTAATTCTCCACAAAATTGCCAGAAGAAATATTCTGGGTGGGCACATTGATGTATAATAGGCACATGATTTTACATGGGGATGTTTTCCTTGAGATATGATATAGAATTAAACTGCTTTGAACAATGTTATAATTAACCTAATGACAAAAGCCAGATACATTCATAGATATTTTTGTATATTACAGTAGTATATACAAAAATAGTGTAGAGCACATGACTGACTTATTGAGTCAGTCCCTCGGTCACTTCCTTAGTCCAAGTTCCCACTTTTTCCAGGGCTAGAATGACCTCATCTCCTTAGTAAAGTAAGTTTAAAATGTACCTGCAAAAAGTCTCCAGCCCAGTCATCATTTCCCAAAGTCAATGTACTTTGTCTACAACACTTTAAGAAAGACTGATGTAGATGTAGGTTTTGGGTTGGCCAGTAATACTGAATGTAACCTCCAGTGTTTGTTAACTATGATTATTACCTCTTGCCACATTATTAGGCATCTTTACTCTATAAATATTGTCACCTTTGACCAGTTGGACATTTTCATCATTTAAGGTAAATAAAAGGCAGTTTTTGGTGGTTGGGGACTGCTTCTTCACTGCATTGCACTCAGAAAATCTTGTTCCAAGTTTTGAATGGTAATTTAAAAATGCCTCTTTTGGACTACTTCCCATTTCTAAGTTGAAAATGCATATGCACTAAGGTTACAAATCTGAATAATGATAATCAGTTATGTACTAGAATTGAATGCATTCAAATTAAAAAAGGCATTTAAGCAGTATTTTGTTTCAATGCACACTTTGCTTTGATAATACATTAGGTGAATCAAAGGTAGGCACGAAAATCATTGCTGTTTATTGAAGAATATGATTTGGTATTTGTTATATACTAATATGAAATAATGTTTTTATTTTTTATCTCTGACCCATAGCCAGCACAACAGGTAATGTTCATTTTTCAGTTACCATTTCAGATTTAGTTTTGTGTAGCATTTTCACCATTGTAAATTTTTCAATATAATAATGCAAGCTACAAAATGCAGATATGATAGCTAGAGATTTTGATTTTTGTACAGGCTAAAATATAATATATCCATTACAAAGATGACTGATAGGTACTATTATCCATGGTACTAAACCCTATCCTTCCCCTTTCCCAATTGATGGTTCTCTTTTAGTACATTTTTGTGCGAGTGCCACTTGGTAGTTGTCTTTATTTTTTCTGCCTCCTTATTGCCCATACAGTAAATGTTTATTGTTCTCTTTAATATATCCTGTGTGCTTCTGCTGTTTTTTGTTTTATGTGTGCTGTCTCATATGTGATGGCAGTCATTTTGTTCACACTTTCATATTTGTGCAAGATAGTAGGAGCTGCTTAACTTTTATAAGTCAACCTTGCATGTAGATTTGTTTGACAAATTCATTACCATTTACCACTGTCTACCCACTCGACAAATACTACCCATCACCACTAATAACTATAACCAGCAACAGCATTAATGCTAACCACTATCTAGTTCTCTCCCTCTCTTAAGTTTGTGACTATAACAATATTTGTATTTTAAAAATATTTCATAATACAGTACCAGCATTATGTTTATTGAGATGTGCATGGCATAGAGAGTTGGAATAGCTGACCTGATCAATTGTGATTCAAGAGTATCTACTTTGGTATCATTTACTTCACTACTTACTAGTTTATTTTTTTCCCCTTAGTGAAGCCATTGCAAATTTTGCTATGACATTGCTTATTGATCCATGCAGATTTTTTACAAACTTATTAATGTTAAGACCTTACTCATTCCTCCATTCTTGTTTCCTTCTTGGTCTCTTACTTGCTCTTGACTTGTACAAAAAATATGCTTAATTTTTCAGTTTTACACATTTTCTCAATACAGTATATGTAAACTTTTAACTATATCTATATATATATATATATTTATATATATATATATATATATATATATATATATATATATATATATATATATATATATATATATATATATATATATATATATATATATATATAATTTTTTTTTGTATGTGCCTGTGGGTGACATGCTAATTAGCCCTGAGCAACACAAGGGTTAACCAGTTAACCACTCATTGATAAGATTTGTAATGTACATCAATAATCACTAGTATATTTCTTTTCAGGATTCCATGGATACAGACTAAGGATTCTGCAGTTATCCATTTGTCTTGGGTTTAGGATTTTGTATTTTTTTCTTGGCACCACTTCAGTTGGATACATCTTAGACCAGATGTTGCATCATATTACAAAAAAACATTTAATAAAAAATCTTGTAACTGACTAATTATATCGGATAAATCTAATTTGTGCTATCTTGTCTTTGGTGGATATTTTGTTACCAGGAACCCTTGTAAAATTCCTTAATAAAGTTATACATAGGTTCAATTTTTACTATCCTTACCTTTAACTTGTCAAAAATACAATAGTTAAAATACAATAGTTATATTCACATCTTTAAACCCCCAACTAACAATGAGTATTATGGTAAAATTGTGTTGGCCCCATCCTTCCCTTACCCCTCCCTCCATCACTCCCCTTAATCCCACTTTCCACCCTCCCCTTACCACCCTATGCCCTCCACTCTCCATCCTCCCCTTATTCCCCCACCCGTCTCTACCCTCATCCCATTAACCCTCTGCTTAGTCCCTCTTCCCATAAATAAAATATAATAGGGAGCGGTGAAACTACTCTATGGTCTTAAGGAAATAATTTTTCTGAAAACTCCACAGACATCTTGACCAATATTTCACATGACCAGAACTATATCATAATTGGATGGGGGGGGATAAATATTTGTTTTAATTAAATAGTTGATCTTAGGCCTATCCCAACTTGCCTATATTCATCCAGTACCCCAGACCACTCCCTCTGGCAATTTGAGCTAGGTTAGGTCCAAGCATCTGGCCTACAACTTTGGACAGAAATACATTCATATGGTATACATTTATATACCTATAAGAGAATGTCTGTCCAAAGTTTGATGCCAGATGCTTGGACCTAGCCTCGTCCAAATTGCCCAACCTGTCCTCGGGATATCATAGTACCTATGTCACATAATACTCATAGTTCGTGTGCTGCTAATGTTCAGTTTCCCTGTGGTAGATTTAAAGTTATCACCAGGCACCAATCTTTTCTTACATCCCATAGTATCCAATCCATCTCCGTAGATACCAGAATAGTCAGTTTGATCCAATTTGAACAATAATTGTAATTTCCCATTCCCACTTCTGATGATGAGGTTCAGGTCCAGTAACCTTTCCTCGTAGCTCATCCTACATAGCCTCGGCTTGGTGCCCTCTTTGATAATTAATTAATTTCCTCTCAGCTCGTGGATTACCCTGGTGGCATATCTCTAAACCTTTTCTAACTTGGTTTTGTGTTTGACTAGATGTGGACTCTAGGCTGGAACCGCATATTCCAGCATTGGTCTGACATATTAGGTATACAAGGTTCTCAATTGTTCCTTACACAAGTTTCTGCAGAGAAATTTCCGTAATATTTTTCCATCCTATTGAAAGCTCGTAGTTTATTGTTGATAAATCTTGGTAGTTCTCAGTAAATTGTAATTATTCTATTAATTATTATCTGTAATGTTTCAATTGGCGACAAATTATAATATATACAAAAAGGTATGCAGTATTCAAATGGAAGAAAATGGATCGTATATTATGTAATATAGAAAACGTATAGAGTAGGGTACACTTCACTACCGCCCAAAGGATGGGTGGGGGGGGACCAATACCATTCACAGGATGGGTATGGGGTCCACAACCCCCCACGGGATGGGAATAGGGACCATAACACCGACAAAATGGGTTTTAGATCCAATACTACTAGCACATGCACTCTGTACCTCGACGTGCACCCTGTATTGTGCTATGATCTCGGTGGTACAGTCGGATTCCTTCTCGACGCACAATCGAGAATTCCGGGTTCGAATCCCGGGTGGGACAGAAACGGTTAGGCACATTTCCTTTCACCTAATGCCTCTGTTCACCTAGCAGTAAGTAGGTACTTAGGAGTTAGTCAGATTATTGTGGGGTTGCATCCTGGGCGGGGTCAGTAATTCGGCCTTGGTAGGGCGACCTCGATATAAGCCAAACATGTATGAATACTCTAGCTTTCGGCCCCCCGACACAATGAATTATATGTACCCCTGTATCACCACACCAACTCTGTACCCCAACATGTTCCCTGTTCCCCACCCTCAAACAGCCGATGGGTATTGGATAATATCTGTGAAAAAATTAATTAATAATTACCAAAAACAATCCATTTATTATACAGTTCGTACATCCTGGGAATGGTCAGTAATTCGACCTTGTGGCATAGAGGACGGCACGGAGACCTTGTGGGACTGAGCACAGAGAACAGGACGGAGACCTTGTGGGACTGAGCACAGAGGACAGGATAGGATGGAGACCTTGTGGGACTGAGCACAGAGAACAGGACGGAGACCTTGTGGGACTGAGCACAGAGGACAGGATAGGATGGAGACCTTGTGGGACTGAGCAGAGAACAGGACGGAGACCTTGTGGGACTGAGCACAGAGGACAGGATAGGATGGAGACCTTGTGGGACTGAGCACAGAGGACAGGATAGGATGGAGACCTTGTGGGACTGAGCACAGAGGACAGGATAGGATGGAGACCTTGTGGGACTGAGCACAGAGGACAGGATAGGATGGAGACCTTGTGGGACTGAGCACAGAGGACAGGACGGAGACCTTGTGGGACTAAGCAAAGAGTGCTCCAAATTAAGCTAAATCATTTGCTCATAAGGAGGAAATTGATTATCATTTCTGATTACCTCTGAGCAGCCTCAGACAGCAATATTCTGAGAAAATCAAGAAAATCTTGTTGACGTGAGGCAAAGTTCTATAATGAAGTATAAAAATAATAATTATTACAATTATTAATTAAGATTTAAAGTTCACCTATGGTATACATGGCTACCGCACCTATGGCTCCTTATTTTAGTATTTTTGATGATTTTAAGGCTTAATAATTAAGATTTTAGTGAAGTCGTCAGCGAAGATGATAGCTGTTGACAGATGAATGCTCTTTACTAAAATAGTTTACTCTTTACTGAAAGTAGTTAAAAAAAGTTATGTCTCCATTCAATGTCAACTAATGTTTCAACCCATTATTCTACAGTGCATCCTGTTAAAGGTTAGCACTTAGGAGAAATCTTTATGTTCTCAGTAAATTATAATAAGCACGTTATAAATTATTACATTATAATAAAAATGCTTTTGCTAAACATTGTATACAATAGTGTAAGCTTTGAAAAACGACAAGAGGAAGGATTGTAGGGACGTTAACAGAAAACGATGTGACGTTGGAATGTCAATGGGGATACACTACTGCAAACAGGATGGATATAGGGTTCACAAAAAGTCTCACGATGTTTATGCAACCCGTTCTCTCACTTTCTTACGGTTAATATTGACTTATTTAATACGTGCATATGTGACATACTAAACATGCTAGTTTAGACATAGTAAACACCTTGAAAAGCTTCATAGAAAACACCGACCTTACCTAACCTTCTTAGTATGTTAAGATAAACATCTTATTACTTCGTAATTACAATTATTACTTAACCTATACCTTTAATAGGTATAATTATTACTTAACTTGCTTCGTAATTACAATTATTACTTAACCTATACCTATAATAGGTTAAGTAATTAACCTTTAGTAAACACCTTGAAAAGCTTCATAGAAAACACCGACCTTACCTAACCTTCTTAGTATGTTAAGATAAGCATCTTATTGCTTCGTAATTACAATTATTACTTAACCTATACCTATAATAGGTATAATTATTTCTTGCTTCGTAATTACAATTATTACTTAACCTATACCTATAATAGGTTAAGTAATAATTGTAATTACGAAGCAATAAGATGCTTATCTTAACATACTAAGAAGGTTAGGTAAGGTCGGTGTTTTCTATGAAGCTTTTCATGGTTAACTAGTATGTTTAGTATGTCACATATGCACGTATTTAATAAGTCAATATTGACTATACGAAAGTGCGAGAACGGGTTGGTTTATGAGGTCCACTACCACCCAAAATGATAGGTATGGGGTCCACCACCACCTGTTGGATGGGTACTGGGTTCACTACCACCTGTTGAATGAGTATAAACTTGCTCTGTATCTAGTGTCTCCCAATCTCCCAATCTTTATGTACTTAATCCAAACACCTTTATCATTGTGTTCATTGCTGTCTTCTTTTATGTGCTAGCCATATGCTGTATTGTGCCTGCTAAGTTTTGTTAAACTACCATTCAAGCTGTCATTGCAATCATTCTGAGCTACCTATGTGCTTTAATATACCTACAATTTTTCTCTCATCTTTTATTTTTTTTCATGGTATATAACTTATCATTTTTATAAATTTTGCAAGTATTTACCTTAGATTAAGTTTGCAAGTTTCTTAGATTAAGGACCTGCCCGAAACGCTGCGCGTACTAGTGGCTTTACAAGAATGTATTTACTATGCTATGTATCCTCACAATCCCAATGTACCTTCTTGTATATATATAAATAAAAATATAATAAAAGATAAAAAATAAGTACAGGGTCCACTACTGCCCCACAGGATGGGTACGGGGTCCACTACCACCCGCTGGATTGATATGGGGGGTCTACTCCAGCCCCCCGCCACCCATAGCCTCTTCAGTTCTGCCTGTTGTTAGAGCTGTATGTTTACCTTGCGATTTATAAGGTAAATCTTATAGCTGTCTTATCGTAAACAGTTATTTATCTTATCGTCAACCAGGCAGGTAATGCCGGTTGACGAGGGGTGGGGGGTGGGGGTATAAACGTATGTCACTAGCAGGGGGGGGGAGACCCCGTTAACATCGCCAAGTTGTATAAATGCCAGCCCCAAGGCAAGGCATCGTATAGTTTCTTCGTAGTATCTTAAAATTCTTTTGTAGGTAAAGAATAGCATTCCCCATAGATAGTGTATCACGCAATTTTTTTTTTATAAAGTGTAGTCACGCCTCTGAATTTTTTTTGACAGTTGTTCTGATAAGATCAAGGCAATTAGAGGGTATATTTACATGCCCATTGAGTTCAAAGACTGGCTCGTCATTCCCTTCCATCCTTTCACCTGCATCGGTGCATCCTCCATTGCCTCTCACCTGCCGCTACCCCTCGTTACCTCCACCTCTGTCACGCCTCTACCTCTTACCTCCAAGTCACGCTGGGGTATAACTGGGATATTTTTGTTGCCTGGTGATGAACTTTCTGCATAACAGATATGTCTATTTGAAGATAAGGTTTCCATGATTGGATACAATAACTCAGGTGAGCGGCGCACCTCACAATATACACTTAAAATTACGGTCTTCTTTTCCTTGAAGTCAAATATTCGCTTGACTATTCCTGGTGTTTGGTTTGTCTTTTCTACTGCAGCTCCCTCTTGTTGTGCGACTTCCAGTGAATGATGGACTCCGACTCCAAGGTTTTATACTCACGCAAGTGCTGCCAGAGACCCAAGAGCTGGCAGGTAACTTTTCCAGCACGTTAGTGTGGCAATACAAAAGGGAAATGCACATATTATTCTTGATTCCAGCCCAGCATCCGATATGTATCTTTCATATCTATATAAATTGGAATGTCTGTCCGAGATTGGAGGCCAGACGCTTGTGGTTACTCTCACCCAGGGTCGGGGTGGACATAGACGAGTGACAATGGTGCAAGACTCGTCCATCCACACCACGAATCTTGGAATATGTTAAGGCCACCACAAGAGTGCATATACTGACCAACCACCAGGTATACTTTATAACTGAAGAGAGTTCATGCTTACAGGAAATTTTCATAGTAAATGCATTGAGAAGCAGAATACACCTCTCTTCAGTGAATATTTAGCGGGGGACGTTATAAAGTGCTCTTATCACTAAGTCTTTAATACCCCCTAACTGGTGACTCAATATCTTATCTTAATATTATATCTGAGATAGACAAAGCAGTAGCTTGCAGGCCGGGAAGAGCAACGCACGCTGTAGTCAGTTCCTGCCGTCGCTCACTGCTACAAGCGACTCCTTCACGTTGTATCCACTTCACAATGACACTTACACCTGAAGCTGCCAACGTGGTGAGTACTGGAACCCTTTCATCACAACTGTCATGTTACCCGCCATACACACACCAAACGTAGAGTTCCTCTTCTATATGATTAATCACGGATGCTGAAGCTGCATTTAAAATATATTTCTTGGCGTTTGAGTATTAGGTGTTAATAATTTGATCATCGACCATGTTAATAGGTGCTTTTTTTTCTTGAAACACCAGCAAGACAGATAAAATCTATTATCACTATTAACACTGCGTGTTCGGGGCTCTGCGAGATATACCAATTAATCAAAAAAATTTCTACCAACATTTTCATTCTGGTCTATCAATTAAATTGTGGATGTCAACAGATACACGGTAAACAAGTCTTATATTGGTCTAGACTCTTGAAAATTTAACTTAAGAAGCTTGGCGAGAGATTATCTAGTTTCTTGGTATCTTTTACTCACCTAGTTATGATTGCGGGGGTTAAGCTTTGGCTTCTGGTCCCGCCTCTCATCTGTCAATCAACTGGTGTACAGGTTCCTGAGCCTACTGGGGTCTGTCAAATCTGCATTTGAAACTGTGTATGGAGTGCTGCATACTCCAGGATTGGTCTGACATAAGTGGTATACAAGGTCCTGAACGATTCCTTACACAAGTTACTAAAGGCAGTTCTTATGTTGGCCACTCTAGCATATGCCGCTGATGATATCCTTTTGAAGTGGGCTTCTGGGAGAGAGGTTCGGTGTGATATCAACCCCCAGATCTTTCACTCTATTTTACTCTTGCAGGATTTCACATCCCAGATGGTACCTTGTGTTCTGCCTCCTGCTCCCTTCGCCTAATTTCATAACTCTACACTTTCATGAGTTGAATTTTAGTAGCCATTTTCTAGACCATTCCTCCAGTTTGTCCAGGTCGTCCTGTAGTCACTATCATCATCTGTCTTGATTCTTCTCATAATTTTTGTATCATCAGCAAACATTGAGAGGAATAAGTCTATAGCCTCTGAAAATCGTTTAAATATATCAGAAACAGGATGGGTCCAAATACAGAACCCAGTGGGACTCTGCCGGTGACATGTCGCCACTCTGATGTCTCCCCCTCACAGTTACTCACTGTTTCCTGTTGCTTAGATACTCCCTTATTCACTGGGGCACCTTACCTTTTACTCCTGCCTGTTGCTCCAACTTTTCTAACAGCCTTTTATGGGGTACTGTGTCAAAGGCTTTCTGACAGTCGAAGAAAATGCAGTCTGTCCTCCCTTTTCTTTCTTGCCTAATTTTTGTTGCTTGGTCATCGAATTCTATTAAGCCTGTCAGACACGATTTACCATCCCTGAACCCATGTTGGTGGTGTGTTACAAAGCTCTTTCCCTCCAAATGCTCTACGAGCCTTTTCCTCACGATATTCTCCATTACCTTGCATGGTATACAAGTTAGGGAAACTGGCCTGTAGTTCAGTGCCTCTTGCCTGTCACCCTTTTTGTATATTGGGACTACATTAGCTGTCTTCCAGCTTTCAGGAAGGTCTCCTGTTTCCAGTGACCTATTATACACCATAGAGGAAGGTGTAAGGAAGGTGATGAGCACTGGGTCGCTACCAGCCCTTCTTGTAGCTACAAACTTTGTTATGCTTCTTGAAACATTGTCACTCACCTAATGTCACTCTATGTACGAGGAATTCTACGAAGCCCCAATGACAGCAGCTACCGCATAATGGCATCTTAAGACAATATACTTCATGTGAGTGTGTTGAGTTATTCACCTCTGGACGGCGTCACTCCCACGAGACTCATCCATCACCCAACACCAGCCAAGGAACCTGAAGCGTGTTCACATCCTCGCCTTACTCACAGCCAATTAAAATTTCCCCACAAAGTTATCGAATCGGTAACTATTCTTCATTTCTAGTGGTGTATTTTATTTTTCTAAAAGTTGCATACATTCTAGCTTAAAGTTAATTTCAAATACTTATTATTTTGTATTTATCAAATTTGAATTGCAATAACTGTATAATTAATCTTATTTAGACACCTGCCTGAAACTATATGAAGTCTAGAAGCCAGAAGCCCAATATATTTCTCATACCAGGGTACTGTACTGTCAGTGTTCCAGATGAGCATTAATTGTAATATGTTGCAGGACCTGCTGTTTGCATTGAACGAAGCAAGTGCAGAGCGGGCCGCTGAGGCTATAGCTGCCGGGGCAGATGTCAACATGAAGAGTTCTTGGGGTGCCACCCCCCTCCACATCGCCTCACTCAGAGGGGTTGCGCGCCTCATCCAGCTCCTATTGTCTAGGGGAGCCAAGCTGGACGTGACCGAGAGTGAGGGCTTCACACCACTCATGGTGGCTGCGCTCAATGGGCACACGGACGCCGTGAGGACACTGGTGGTTAATGGTGCCGACCCACATGCTACTCGACTGGACTCCGGAGAGACCGCCCTTCACATGGCCATGAACAGCAACAGCCGCGGGATGGTCATTGCGCTGCTCGACGCTGGCGCCGACGTCAATGCTCTGACTAGTGATAAATCCACACCTCTTCATGTCGCTGCTGAGTTGAATGCCCAGCATGGGGCCGAGGCTCTGCTGAGTCACCCTGCGTGTGAAATTATTCTGAAAAACAGCAGTGGCAAGACTGCCGACCAAGTGGCCAGAGACCACGAACACTACTCCCTGGCAGAATACCTGGACATGTGCAGTTCTCCATTCAGCGAACGTGACAAGGTGAGACACTACACATACATACACTGGCGCCCACATAAATGTTTCCGGAGTTGTCGGGGGTGCAAAACAAAGGGAATTATCCTTAGCCTTTAGCTTTACCTTATCCTTAATAAAATAAAGGAATTGAGGAAGGTAATACGAAATAATCTAGTTTAAAGAATGCTTTAAGTGAATAATGAGCAATATAAACCACATATATTTTTCCATTAACCAAGTAATCCCAGAAAATCTTCGTATGGGAAGTTTTCAGAAAATATTTTCGCAATGAAAAAACAAAAAACATAAAATATATCAATCACTAAAAGATATTTAGTTCCACAAGTTTCTCACGCAGTCGGATAAAGTGTAATATTTGTGTAGAGCATAATATTATTTTCTTAACATGTACATCACAAAACTGTATAAGAACAAAAAACTTCAACATGATCAGTAAAACACATGGAGTAAATGCCCCCTCTTGCCCGAGTCCAAGTGTACAAGCCTAGCCCATTCTCCCGTTGTTATATTCACAGCATTATCAGTTTGGCTGCACCTTATCATCCTATCAGCTTATCTATAAACTATGACCCATTTACCTGTGACGTGCCATGCAACAAGTCATTTACTGAGATAGTTCGATAAAAGTTCATATTTTAATCTAAAGATAAAATCTACAAACGCTGGATACTTATGATATTAAAATATTGAAATTTAAACATGTGTTTCAAAGAATTCTGTGTAATATTTCAAAGCCAAATTAGTCAATTGTTTGCAAATATGCCAAATAATATTACGTGTATGTCACTGATATTGTGAAACTGTCAACCATAATACAAATTTATCAGTAACTACCAATAACAATATGGTACAACAAACTTTTACTAATGTTTCTTTATATGGCCATAAGCTTAATTTTAATCTTTGCTTTAAGCTACAACTTTGACCTTACAGACCCACGAAACAATCCCTCCAGAATACAACAGTTAACCAAGATACACTTCACTGGATTTGGCAAAAATCTAAAATTAAATTGCCTGATCGTAAATTCTACCCCGATTTTCCGATTCAAAAACATGTGTTTACGCGGGAGAAAACAGAGACAGGCTCACCCCTAACTCATGTTTTCAGCCCAAGAGTTTTTTCCTTCCACAGCTCATTATAAAGGCCAAACCCTACATGTTTCCCCAGAACACAGTCGTGTCAGTGTACCTACATTCAGGTTGCAAATTACTGCTTGGTGCACGAGGTGCCGGGCCAAACAATGGTGTTCAAGACAAGCCTTTATTAACAAAGCCTGTGCGCAAACTAGAGCAGCGTAAATACAGGGTTCTCAGGACTGCCTGTTTGTCAGGAAGTCATGATATATCGCCCGACGTGAGAGATATTGCAAGGACGCCAGGAACAATATTTCCATAACGATCTCGGCTAAAATTAGATGCAAGAATGCTTTCCGGCAAGCATCGTGACCAAACAGATAATAATTCATCTAGGACAACTCCAATGCAACCGACAGACGGAATTTTTGTTACAGATAATTTATGATTATTGACTAATGACTTCCAAAACATAACTTTTAGGGTAATACAAATATCAATTATATATGATCTTTTTTCAAAGCGTAAGATCCAGCTTCGCATATTATATGGACATCGCTATGAAACTCAAGCACGAGGAAAACTAGTAGAGATAGAGTACTGGAACTAATCAATTTCTTGGGCCAAGGATGATTCCAATATCAGTTATTAATCCATTTAGCACGAAGGTGCGAGATATAATTAAATTTTTGATAAGCAATAATACAAATTTGCGATAAATAATAAACAATAGTATTACTCGTTTGTTCAGAGCTAACTTCACTATATTTCCAACTTAGCACAAACTGAAATTCACATGTACGTGCAAAATGAATTCATGGCTACTCTATCTATTATTCTAGGTCTCCTGGGATTTGTTCGTTACACTCCTCTCATATTTTCTCAATAATGACACATATATGACAGAGACATTCTCCTTTTCAGATGTTGGTGTCAGCTGTACTGGCCCGGGACGCAGATCGGGCAGCTGAGGCTGTAGCTGCCGGCGCTAACGTCGACCTACAGAGTCCTGGGGGAGTCAGACTCCTCCACGCAGCCTCCCTTAGAGGGACGGCTCCCATCATCAGCCTCCTACTAACCAATAATGCGGAAGTAAACGTGACCGATGCCGAGGGCTTCACACCGCTTATGGTGGCTGCGCTCAATGGGCACACGGACGCCGTAAGGACACTGGTGTTTAATCGTGCCGATCCAAATGCTACTCGACTGGATTCCGGAGAGACCGCCCTTCACCTGGCCATGAACAGGAACAGCCGCGGGGTGGTCACTGCACTGCTCGACGCTGGCGCCGACGTCAATGCTCTGACTACTGACAACTCCACGCCTCTCCATGTCGCTGCTAAGTTGAATGCCCAGCATGCGGCCGAGGCCCTACTGCAAGCTCCACTGTGTGACCTTACAATTAAGAACGCCCAAGGCCACACTGCCGCAGAGGTTGGCAAACTTCACGGCCACGACAACATGGTTCGGCTGCTGGCGACAAGTGACCAGGTGGACAATCTTGCGCCTATGACACAGACGTACAACGTAAGTAATGTATACACCATATACACAGATGGAGATCCTTAACATACCAAAAGATGAATGACAGATATCAATGAGTTTGTCCTAGTCGTTATGTATCTGTTGATCATAGTAATGTGGTCAGTGTGTGATTAACGCTGCTGTTGTGTCTTATGAATGGTGCGTGTGAAGCGTGTGCCGATTGTACATTTTGGCCAAATTCTGTACCGCAGAAGTTAATTTCATTATTACCGAGGCCCAAGGTATGGTTAAGTAATTTGGTTAAGATAGTGATTAGGAAGTGTTTACAATTCAGGGCGACGGAGAATGAAACACTTGTCGAGTATATGAACAACATGACCCGTGAATGATGGCTTTCCTCCCCCCCCCGGATAATACCAATCCTGGAGGAGGCTGAGAACGTGTATGCTAATGCGGGGTAACTGTGGAGATCATTCATAGTTCGTGTCTCACGCCGCCAGGTAAGGGGCTTGGAGGGCGGCTTGACGCTATTTGGACGCCATATTTGAATTCCTAGAGCACAGGAACCCGAGTGTTCAAAATAATATTTTATACATTATAAGCCATAGGGTACATGAAACCCTATGGACATAAATGACAAATTGTTTAGCAACCGAATTATTAAAACTATTGTTTTAATCACAGGCGTTGAAAAGGGCATTTGTCTCACTCAAATTGGTGATATTTTTAAACTATTCCTAAATAAGGAAATTTATAGATATAAAAGTATATACAAATAGAAGATATACAGCATAGAAACAATTTAAGCATATATATAGTCTGTGAACGGTTCATTAACTTAACCAAATCACCTACAGATTTACAGCATGTTCATTTTTAGATTTAGCCACTCGGAACTAGCTATGCATGTAGCACGGGCTATAGTGAGCCCGTAATTGAGTTATAGATTGCTTTTTGTCCCAAGATTTCAAGTAGCACGGGCTATGGTGAGCCTGTATTTTTTTTTGTCCCATTGTTGTTGTTGTTTAAGATTCGCTACTCAGAACGATAAGTTCCAGTAGCACGGGCTATGGTGAGCCCGTAGTG
Source organism: Procambarus clarkii (assembly GCF_040958095.1). Classification (NCBI taxonomy): domain Eukaryota; kingdom Metazoa; phylum Arthropoda; class Malacostraca; order Decapoda; family Cambaridae; genus Procambarus; species Procambarus clarkii. The sequence continues at coordinate 30,174,307 of NC_091154.1, read as the reverse complement.
GACTTACCTGGCACGTTTTGTCCCAGATAATAACCTATTTTATACTAAAACTAGAGTGAGTACCGGCAGCGCCCGGCCTCTCTCCTCACTCTCATCTCCCTTCACTTAATCCCGCTCTCTTCCCCCTTTCCCCCTTCCCCACCTATGAACACCATCCCCCACTTCTCACCCCCTCATCACTTTTTCTATCCTTCCCATTCCCCTCACTCCCTACTCTTCCTCCCACATTTCACCCGGATTAGTAATTATTACGTCACCCGGAAGTAATCATCAAAACTCTACGGAACATACTACTTTTGATTTCAGACATCAAGAAAATTGAAGGGATGGGCACTTATGATACCGATATTTCTTAAAGCATGGTACCTGGACCGACCCCCGACTGGCCTATGACACACTCACCCCACTGATTTTCATGTGACCTCCTACTTCAGAGAATAGTGTGTAGTGTTACAGGCGTGGCCTGGGGGCGTGTGTTTCATTGTTGGAGTGGTGTGGGGCGTGTGTTGCGTTACAGGCGTGGTGTGGAGCACGGGTTGAGTTACAGGGTATTACAGACCAAGTGTTGCAGGATCAGGGTGCAAGAGTTACAGTTCTTAAACTCAACGTGGTGGTGGGCGGCGTGCGGCCGGCCAGCGAGGGCGTGTACAAGTGCACCAGCCGGCCCCGGGGGCACGTCCTCGTCATCAACTACCACGAATTCCAAAGGCATTCTTGGCGTAAAGGCTCACCCATCGACGTCGCCAACCTGGAAAATTTATTTACAAAGGTTAGTTGATAACTACTGGTAGCTACCTTGTAACAAAAGTCATACACCTATAGCTGAAATTTTGTGTTGCAATATTTGTTGTAATATAATATATATATATATTACCTGGTCTACGAGATAATTGGTACCAAGATTCTCTTATATAAAGTTACTGAACGTTGCAGATGGGTTTCAAGGTGACCACACACTCGGATCTAAGTCTGGAGGGAACTCACAACGCCCTAAATAATTTTCGTAGCGACGGAGACCTAGCAAACGTGGACTCTGCTTTCATCTGTGTACTCAGCCACGGAGTTGACAGGGAGACCTTTCTCACGTCAGATGATGAAAAGATGACTACGAACGAGGTCAGTAACTAGAGCGAGAACAGATGCATTTAAACAGTAAACACTTTTGTGTCATTCGTTAACTCATATTCTGTTTTCATTCATTTAAGTTTTAATATTAAAATCTTAACTGAAGTGGCCCCTGCCTTTACAGGTTCGGAACATGTTCAAAGACGAGGCGTGTCCCCTCCTGAAGGGGAAGCCTAAAGTCTTTTTGTTCAACTTTTGTCGTGGTCAGAAGCTCGAGAAGGGCTGCGTACTCGACGTAGGTGAGTCACATCAAATTTCAAAGTTGTAGCCTTTAAAAAACTAAGTGTATTATATATTATATACACATATATGTATGTATGTATGTATATATATGTATATATATATATATATATATATATATATATATATATATATATATATATATATATATATATATATATATGTCGTACCTAGTAGCCAGAACGCACTTCTCAGCCTACTATGCAAGGCCCGATTTGCCTAATAAGCCAAGTTGTCATGAATTAATGTTTTTTCGACTACCTAACCTACCTAACCTAACCTAATCTAACTTTTTCGGCTACCTAACCTAACCTATAAAGATAGGTTAGGTTAGGTAGGGTTGGTTAGGTTCGGTCATATATCTACGTTAATTTTAACTCCAATAAAAAAAATTGACCTCATACAATAATGAAATGGGTAGCTTTATCATTCCATAAGAAAAAAATTAGAGAAAATATATTAATTCAGGAAAACTTGGCTTATTAGGCAAATCGAGCCTTGCATAGTAGGCTGAGAAGTGCGTTCTGGCTACTAGGTACGACATTATATATATATATATATATATATATATATATATGTGTTGTGTACATGTACGCTATGACTCTGTTGAGGTCATCGTAGAATTTTTCCTTTGCCTCAGGGTTGGTGCATATGCACTAATTACATTGACTGGTCCTGTTTGGGAGTGCAGTTGCAGAGACAGAATTCGTTCGGTTCCCCCCATCGGTGGCATAATGTGTCCCAACATTGCATTCCTGACGGCAAATCCCACACCATGTTCTCTGGTCTCATCACAACCCGTCCTCTTAAAAAGAACGTCACTTTTGGCTCGTATGCGCGATATGGCTAAATTTGGACGTAATTTGAAATGAAATCCACTCACAAAAGTGACGTTCTGTTCCGTTTTCTATTTGAGCCGTCCGGCGTACGCGCAGAGGTTATAAGAGGACACTTTAAATTAACGTTTTTCATAACGTTTTGAAACTTTATGAGAATTTCCTGCCCACCTAACCTATCAGAGGACCCTTAACTTACTGTTGTTGAAAAAAAAAATCCCAAATTTATTTTCATATTTTTTTCAATTTCAAATTACGTCCAAATTCGGCCATACGGGCAAACGGCCAAAAGCGACGTTCTTTTTAAGAGGACAGGTTGCCTCATCAGGTGGTTTTCCTTGCCAGAAGAAAGAGAAGGTCCTCTCTCTCACAGATCCTGATCCAGGGAGCCTGGTCTCTTGGAGAGCAACAATATCCATCTGCAGTTTGCTCAGCTTCCTATCGATGATTGCTGTTTTTCGGGCGACATTGATTTCTTGCAGGTCGTCAGAGAAACCTGGTGTCAGTGTCCTGACGTTCCATGTGTCTAGCTATAGGGCAGTTGATATTTTCTTCTTAGGTTTGGTATTGCTTGGTGCAAAGTTGTCGGGCCCCTTGTCGGTTTTCACCCTAAACCCCACGCACCCAGTGAGGTTAACGGACCGTGGCGAGGCAACACCTTATTGGCTGGGGTTTGTCCAGCTTGAGGCGGGCGGTAGCTGCCCAGTGGGGCGCGATGACCCCTCCCACCGTCGGAAGCAACCCCTGGCGTCACACTCTTCGCCAATCGAGCAGAAGACTTAAAACCGGTAGACTGTCGCTTCCCGTGTTGGTTGGATGCTGTGAGGCGAAGCTGGAGTGTCCTCTCCAGGGCGCCAAGCCTGGGTAGGTAGATATGGAGGAGAAGCTGTTACCCATGCAGCGGGTCTTCCCTCTCCACGTTGCTGAAATTATCCAATAGAAAGGCAAATACCAATACACATGGTTCCAGCAACGTCGCAGGAGCTGCCAGAACGAGGTCGACGTCAACAACGAACTGCCTTAGGGGCTCCAACTCCTGATTTTTCCTCGAGGTTGACTCCTGAAGCCTTTCCCAAAAAAGGGATATGGCCGCAAGGCAGCGGAGGTTTAAAATCAGGGTTTTCCTTCTCCTAGAAGGGCTGCCTTTCCAGGCTATCGAGTCCCATCTACCCGGAGCAGCTGGTTTTATGGCGCCAGAGGCACGCCCTCGCCCCTTCTCCTGTCGGTAAAAGCAGTTCCTCCAGACTTAAAGACTAAGCCACCCGTGCAGGCCAGGAGTTGGACTTGGTTGTCAGAGGCTATTTGAGATGCATGCCGTATAGGAGCATTTTATAGGTCATGGGAGCTCGTCCCCCATTACCACTCCCTGGCTATGACAACCCCTTGGAACCAAACATGTCAAACATGATATATTTGCATAATTTTTTGGGGAAACTTTGACTATTTGTATTAGGAAAACTAAAGATGTTTTGGAAAATCCCCTCCTACAGATCCTTTATTATATGCTAATGTGTCAGAAGAGTGTCATAGAATAATTATATCTGAAAAAGTGAAAGGTGAAATGAACTCATTTGAAAATGTGTAATATTCGTTGAAAAAATAAATAAATCTCCCTTTCTATTTACGGTACAGTATTGAAACTTGGGCCAATTGCAGCCCTTTTCATATACAACTAGACAAAAAATTTTGGTTGACATTGAACAACTTTCATCTTCGAACTCTCTTAGCCCCTTAATACATGTTCTCAGAGTACCCAAATTATCCTTGTATCAAGGATTATGTGATTGTTCTACGTCATTGTCCGACCCACAGTTCCACAATCCATTATCTGATAAATCACGATAAAAAGAAATTCACTGTTTACATCAATTTCTAATAGTGTTCTCTTTCCCCTTCAACGACAGCTCAAGATGCCGTTTCACTAGGAACAACATCTTCACCGACTGATCTAAGGTCTTCACCGGCTAATCCATGGTCTCCTTCATCGATTGAAGTCTTCAAGGACATGTCCACAATATACGCCACCGTCGAGGGGGTTCAAGCACTTCGTCACGAGGAGACAGGTACCTTCTTCGTGATAGCACTGTGTCGGGTTTTCGCTGCCAATGCCCATAACAAATCACTGGATGAGCTGGTTACCCAGGTAACTGAAATGATGATTAAACATCTGAGTGCCACCACTCCGGAGACCGTGAATCACGCCTTCAAGAAGTTCTATATCAATCCCATGCGCCCAGAACACCAGTGATGATCCAGTTCGAAGGTTCAGCTCCTCAGACTATCCCACAGTCAGCTCAGCAGGCTGCCCAACACCTGCAGTGTACAGCTCATCAGGCTGCCCAACACCTGCAGTGTACAGCTCATCAGGCTGCCCAACACCTGCAGTTTACAGCTCAGCAGGCTGCCCAACACCTGCAGTTTACAGCTCATCAGGCTGCCCAACACCCGCAGTGTATAGCTCATCAGGCTGCCCAACACCCGCAGTGTACAGCTTAGTGCAAGAGAGTGAGAAAGACTTGGTGTAAATTCCTTACATAAATTTCACAAATACACAAGTCATACACAAATACTTTTATCCTATCCTAAAGACTGTTGAGTGAGGTGGTGATTTATGGTAGAGCCATTGATGGTCGTGTCAAGGTGAGTGACCAGCTCGCCTGGTGCAGCCAAGTTACTCAAGAATTAACCTTGTCATCAAGTAAAACTAGTTTCGAGCCTGATCCAGCATTGTGGTGGATACAGTGTTGGCGTCCCTCACTTACATCCGCACTCAGTGGACGTCTGGAGACGCCCGGCACGTTGTCGGGGGGGAGTAAGAAGGAATTGATTGAATATAAGTACATATCCCGTGTTATTATTGTTGATGTGCATATATTAATTTTGGTGAGCAGTAATCACCCAATCTCGGATCGATCAGAGTACATCTCGCAGCGAGCTCTCTTTGTGTTTGGATTCAGTGAGATTGTGGAAGTGTTAAGATCTCAGCTCAGAGAGGACTGACAACTCTTAACCTTGGAGTGAGTGACAGTGTTCTTAACGTAAAAGTGTTTATTAATTAATTGATTGATGCCTGAGTGACACTGTGATTAACGTAAATTAATTGAGTGTTAACTCATTCATTGTGATTTAATATCTTGATGACATAGTTAAAAGTAATTACTTATTGTGGTGTTGTTCTAGTGATATTGTTCTTTTTGTATTCATTTACGTGTGTTAATTTGTTGTGTTCTTGAAGTGTTTTGATGCTGCCAGTGACGAGTGCAATAATTGCCAAGAGTGTTCACGAAGTGTTCAGTTGGTTCACTTCTGTTCATGACCTGTCCAATGGGTCGAGACTGTTGTCTCTTTCACCACCTGTCAGAGTGGTGGGAACGGATTCCTGCCGCCAGGAGGTGTTTCGACAGTTGTTGAAGCGACACTCTTGAGTAGCGTAACTAACGTGGATCCCTGTGTATGAGTAACTATAAGTTGTTGAATAAACTTATTTGAATACACGAGCCTTTGATGTCACTCCTCATTCTGAAGCACTGTCCCCCCCCTATATTTAATCAGAATTTCTACTGATCATGACTAGAGTTTGCTCGGCATCAAGCCCAGAGCACTGAATATTAATTTGGTGTGAGGATCCATCCGCTACTCTGCTATATGTGCTTGCATGCAAGCAAGTTGCAGAGCGAACGACCTACGTGTGGAAGGTCCGGTATTCCTCACGCCTCCGGGGCCTATTCAGATATGTTTGTCGCTTGGCTGTTGCAACTACTGCAGAGCGTCCTCTGGCAACGTGCCCGCCCCCGCGGGTGTTGGTGCGGTTGCATGCAACTGCAGGTTGTTGCTGGAGGTAGCAACAGCCAAGGTTAACATTCCTATCCACACCCCCCCCCCCTCAGAAAAAAACAAAAACGGTTCACTCACATTGTGGCGCCCAGCGCGGTGTTGAGAGCACACTCACACTCACACACACACACACACACACACACACACACATTGGATGTAGAGTTGGATGTGACAAAGGCTATAGGCCCAGATGGAATCTCCCCTTGGATACTAAAGCAAGGAGCAGAAGAACTGTGCCTACCACTCTCCATGGTGTATAACAAATCACTGGCAACAGGGGAACTGCCAGAAATTTGGAAAGCAGCTAACGTAGTTCCGATATACAAGGGGATAGACAGGAGGCACTGAACTACCGGCCAGTGTCCCTAACCTGCATACCATGCAAGCAGATGGAGAAGATTGTGCGAAGAAAGCTAGTGGAGCACCTGGAGCGAAAGAACTTTGTAACACAGCATCAACATGGGTTCAAGGATGGCAGGTCCTGCCTCACAGGGTTACTTGAATTCTACGACCAGGCACCAAAAATAAGGCAAGAAAGAGAAGAGTGAGCAGACTGCATATTTTTGGATTGTCAGAAAGCCTTTCATACATTACCACACAAGAGGCTAGTGAAAAAGCTGGAGATGCAGGCTGGAGTGAAAGGGAAGATACTCCAGTGGATAAATGAGTTCCTCAGCAACAGGAGACAACGAGTCAGTGTGAGGGGTGAGGTCTCAGATTGGCCAGACGTTACGAGTGGAGTCCCGCAGAGGTCAGTATAGGGACCTATACTGTTTCTGATATATGTAAATGATCTCCCAGAGGGTATAGAATCGTTTCTCTCAATGTATGACCTATACTGTTTCTGATATATGTAAATGATCTCCCAGAGGGTATAGAATCGTTTCTCTCAATGTATGACCTATACTGTTTCTGATATATGTAAATGATCTCCCAGAGGGTATAGATTCGTTTCTCTCAATGTATACCGACGATGCAAAAATTATGAGGAGGACTGAAACAGAGGACGATAGTAGGAGGCTACAAGATGACCTAGACAGACGAGTGAATGGTTCAACAAATGGCTGTTGAAGTTCAACCCGAGTAAATGCAAAGTAATGAAACTAGGCAGTGGAAACAGGAGGCCAGATACAGGATACAGAATAGGAGATGAAGTACTTAATGAAACAGACAGAGAGAAAGATCTAGGAGTTGATATCACACCAAACCTGTCTCCTGAAGCCCACATAAAAATAATAACGTCTGCGGCATATGCGAGGCTGGCTAACATCAGAACAGCGTTCAGGAACCTGCGTAAGGAATCATTCAGAATCTTGTACACCACATATGTAAGACCAATCCTGGAGTATGCGGCCCCAGCATGGAGCCTGTACCTTGTCAAGCACAAGACGAAGCTGGAAAAAGTCCAAAGGTATGCCATTAGACTAGTCCAAGAGCTAAGAGGCATGAGTTACGAGGAAAGGCTGCGGGAAATGCACCTTACGACACTGGAAGACAGAAGAGTAAGGGGAGACATGATCACAACCTACAAAATCCTCAGGGGAATCGACCGGTAAACAAGGATAAACTATTCAACACTGGTGGGACGCGAACAAGGGGGACACAGGTGGAAACTGAGTACCCACATGAGTCACAGAGACGTTAGAAGGAACTTTTTCAGTGTCAGAGTAGTTAACGGATGGAATGCATTAGGCAGTGATGTGGTGGAGGCTGACTCCATACACAGTTTCAAATGTAGATATGATAGAGCCCAGTAGGCTCAGGAATCTGTACACCAGTTGATTGACAGTTGAGAGGCGGGACCAAAGAGCCAAAGCTCAACCCCCGCAAGCACAAATAGGTGAGTACAAATAGGTGAGTACACACACACACACACACACACACACACACACACACACACACACACACACACACACACACACACACACACACACACACACACACACAAACTGAAGGAAGTACTAGACATAACAACAGACAAGTTAAAGGGAAGGTGAAGAGACCTGTAGCAAAACTTGTTTGAAATGTTCTCATTAATTTTTTAGGCGCCTGACAGCTGGGCGGACAGCGTTTCGGATTCGTAGTCCTGAGGTTCTGGGTTCGATACCCTGTGGAGGTGGAGACAAATGAGCAAAATGTTTCTTTCACTCTGATGCCTGAGACTTAGACAGCTGATACGGGCTGCTTCCTGGGGGGTGGAGGCCTGGTCGAGGACCGGGCCGCGGGGACACTTAGCCCCGAAATCATCTCAAGATACCACCACCCACTAGAGGATTGTAGGGTGCATAATAGGTTTACATAGCCTAAGCTACTTTATCCTTTCAAAGCGTTATATGACAAAGAGTGCTGGGAAGACGGGACACCACGAGCGTAGCTCTCATCCTGTAACTACACTTAGGTAATTACACTTAGGTAATTACACACACACACACACACACACACACACACACACACACACACACACACACACACACACACACACACACACACACACACACAAACACACATTGATTATTACTCTGATATCATATATATTGTTATCCCTTGGCGCGTCGCCAGCAGTTTGGTTATCTATCGTTCGCCTACAGAAAGAGGTAATCTGTATATACATTTGTACATCCCATATTGTCATTATATAAAATATACAATGCGTGGTATATTGTGTATTCAATATCATAATCTTTATAACATATACAAGCATATATATATATATGCTCTACCGTTCAGCTCAACCACTTGGGCTGGACGGTAGAGCGACGGTCTTGCGTCATGCATGTCGGCGTTCAATCCCCGACCGTGTAAGTGGTTGGGCACCATTCCCTTCCCTTCCCCCCCCCCCCCGTCCCATCCCAAATCCTTATCCTGACCCCTTTCCTAGTGCTATATAGTCGTAATGACTTGGCGCTTTCTCCTGATAGTTCCCTCCCTCCCTCACCTACAACCTTGAAGGAATTAAGTTCTTCAGAGTGCTGTTGAAATCTGTGCTCGTGTGACAGAACTCACATGTTCACTACACACTAAGTTCAATTCTGTAATCATATTCACTATGCGCTATAAGGTACCTTCATCACTGAAGCCATCACACTATGGACCATTCTGGGCTTGCTATCTATAACCATCATTATCATCATCTTCTCTCTTCATCTTCTATACCCTTCACTATCGTCCCTATCCTTCGTCACCTTCCCTCTCCCTCGTCGTCTCGACCCTCCACCACAACCACTCTTCATCATTAAACTGTAGAGAATAAACTAACATTTAATCACGTAGGAATTAATATTCTGGATGATGTTTAGTGGAGATGGAGGCAGGTATTTAACGAGATTAGAAATCGGTGTAATTTGATATTTCATGCCAGGAGGAAGGCCCATATGGGGTCGTCAGCCTCCACCTACCGATGACCCCTGTTCCGGGGGGTAGAAATAGCCTAAGCTACTCTATCCCTTTGAGATGTATTTCTTGCTTATCTCAATAAACATACTTGAACTTGAACTTGAACCCCTGTTCCCCCATCAACCATTATATAGTCACCCCAGGAAAGTATGATGGGGGCCATGTCCTAGGCTTCTTGCCTCCTTCTGGGCAAGATCTTTGATGTAGATTTCTGATGGAAATATTACATTTTTGAATTTTACCCCCCCCCTCACTGTTTTATTTTAGCCTTAAATAAAACCCCTAAATAAATAGCCCTCCCCCACGTCTGATAGCCACAACACAAACAGTAATGATAAGGATATGTGAGGAGCCACATAGGCTCCAGCAGCCAGGTGTGGTATGGGATGGTAGATGACAGCTCCAGACAGACAATCAGAGCGCAATTCCATAGTCTCCCGAGACTGCTGGATGCCTACTAATACTAATAAGTGAGGAGGTAATATCGGCGCTGTAACGCGACTTTCAACAAGCAAGACTTGATGGTCTGAACAACTCATACAATACTACAATATAAACTTCTATAACACTGCCAATATTGAAATGCTTGCAGGCGCGTTAACTCGCCCAAAGAGAATACTGTCTAAAATCCCGTTAAAACTGAGTTCGATTTGCCATCAAATTAGCGATTAATGGCCCCGGGAGCAGACGCGGACGTAATCGGACCCACAGCTTTAAGGTATGCTGGTGGCAGCATTTGCCACAGCATCAGAAATAAACAGAAAATACTTGTGAGCTTAAAAGGTTCTCAGATCGACAAGAGATATGTTAATATGCCAACACCCAATTATTGTTAAAGCCATTTAAGCAGAGTAAGACAAATATTTATGAAGCAAGGTTTAAAAATTTCAAGTATAAAAAGACGGTGGAATTTCATTGTTTTTTTTGAAGACTGGTGTAATGCCAGGAGATGAAGTGTGTTGCTAAGTTTCAATTATCATCAGGAACCATCAGGAACAACCACCTTCGTGCCTTGATGAAGTTGTGGAGATGGTAATGCCATATGTGTCCTGCCATGACCTCATCTTACTCTAGATGAGAGCTACGTCTAACACCTTCGCCTCACGTAGAGCGCCCGGAGTCATCCAATACCACATGAAACCTTCGGGGGATACTGTGACTTCTTTTGCTTAGTATACCGTATGCCCCACAAGGGTGTACGTCACCACTGGCTACAGTGTACGACACAAGAGCTACAGATGATGGTAAACTTTTCACCAGTTTCGTTTGGACAGTTTCGAAACTGTCCAAACGCAAAAACCAGACGTGGTCATTCTGGTAACTCTGTTCTTGAACTGCAGTGTGAACCATAACCTGAATCAAACGGTAACAACCCCATAACACTTTTATGTTATGGGGTTGTACAGTCAGCTCGGCGAACATTTTCACCAAACAAAGCAAATCGAAGCGAAAATATTCCCCAAACACCAGTTTTCCACTGAACATCTTTCCTACACAAATGGAGCACAAGTTACAACAACAACGCCTAATACATTTGACATTGTTAATCACTCAAAACAAATGATAATCTGGGAAATATGTCAAGCGAAGAAGTAATGATGAATCCCACCACTGTGCAGGGAGGAGTGAGGACGTCTCCCACCGTCTAGGAAGAAGTGAGGACGTCTCCAACCGTCTAGGAAGGAGTGAGGACGTCTCCAACCGTCTAGGAAGGAGTGATGACGTCTCCCACCGTCTAGGAAGAAGTGAGGACGTCTCCCACCGTCTAGGAAGGAGTGAGGACGTCTCCTACCGTCTAGCAAGGAGCGAATACGTCTCCCACCGTCTAGGAAGGAGTGAGGACGTCTCCCACCATCTAGGAAGGAGTGAGGACGTCTCCTACCGTCTAGCAAGGAGCGAATACGTCTCCCACCATCTAGCAAGGAGTGAGGACGTCTCCCACTGTCTAGCAAGGAGTGAGGACGTCTCCCACCGTCTAGGAAGGAGTGAGGACGTCTCCCACCGTCTAGGAAGGAGTGAGGACGTCTCCCACCATCCAGGAAGGAGCAAGGACGTCTCCCACCGTCTAGCAAGGAGTGAGGACGTCTCCCACCGTCTAGGAAGGAGTGAGGACGTCTCCCACCATCCAGGAAGGAGCAAGGACGTCTCCCACCGTCTAGCAAGGAGTGAGGACGTCTCCCACCGTCTAGGAAGGAGTGAGGACGTCTCCCACCATCCAGGAAAGAGCAAGGACGTCTCCCACCGTCCAGCAAAGAGTGAGGGCGCCCACCTGGAGTCAGTACAGCGGCGGCCACGGGCGGGAAAGGACAGCGTTCGTGGTGCTCTTCACTGCCGCAGGAGTCTGGGCTCTTCCACTCACTCACTCACTCACCACGTGCTGGATGCTAGGCTACAGTAGTTACTCTTTACAGTGCTACCGTGCTCAGCTGTTTGTATCAATGTGATTAAGCTCTACACTCGTATTTATTTGCATAAAGTAAATTATTAAAGCCTAGCGCCTAAACATAGTAACGCCATTGTTCAAGTTTAATCCGAAATCTACACGAAGAATATCTGTAGGGTATTAGCAAATTGTTGGAATTTCGTCACAGTGAAACAAAATATTACCATTGTGTTGCTATTGATCGGTATTATTATAGACGTGCGTATGATTGAAGATATAATAGTGCGATCTAGCTTAGTTATCATAGTCAAATCTTTGAGGAAAGGCATTATTATACACTTTACTGAGCGTTTTGATTACGTATCGGTATAATCAGAGAACAATATCGGTCAGTAACTTTGGCCCCGAGAGACATTTCAGTGAAAAGTGTCCATATGAATTGGTTATATTGTCTATAGCGCAGAGCTTTACCATCTGAGGGTTAATCCTCCCTATCATCACTCACTGGCCTTCAGTTGGTAAGCTCCATTTTAATGTATATATTTTATTACATCTGCTTACGGGGTCTACCGATTTTTTGTTTCCATTTAAGTGAGAAATAATAAAAACCAGGTGTGCATTTGGTCGCCCAGATCTCCCGCCCGACACCCTGGCGCCTTGTGGGGGGACTGTGTCTTGGACCCCCCCACTCCCCTGTCTCCGTCTCTCTCTCTCTCTCTCTCTCTCTCTCTCTCTCTCTCTCCGTATATCTCTGTTACATCACGTATCTCATATTTTGCAATACGAGCTCAAAATCAAATGCCTTTTTTCTTTTACGAAATTTTTGAATTGATTTTCAGGCGATGAAAACATTTTCATATTTTTGTAAATTGATTTCTATCGATATCGATAAATTTAAATTTTCGTATATATTAATAATACAAAATTTTTAAAATAAAATACTTGCCTACAATAGTTTTGAGCCTTATACACAGCGAATAACGAAAATATTTAAAAAACTATATTTTTACTCACAAAGGAAAGTGATCTCGAAAATATTAGCGAATATGAAATTTCATATAGAAAACGGAATGGAGGGTGAACACTAATATTTCCAGGACATATGTTTTCCGGCAACTTTCACACTACTGTAAAGTAGTGTGAAAGTTAATTCAGAAGCCACAGGGATTTAATTAAAATTCTCCTGCGAATTACTAAAGGTGCTCCATGGACCATTAAAGAGACGTCATCCGTGAGCTAATAAGGAAATGCGTTCCCGGTACTATTAAGGTGCTTCCTTAATCCTCAAGAAAGTAGCATCCTGGGCCGTTGGATGGGTAAGACAAGTAGCGACATAAGGAAGAGGGGGGGGGGGGGTTTGCTAACACCCATTGACCCCTATTTACCTGCTGCTTGCGTACCAGGGGGACAGGGCGAAGAGGACAAGACTAGAGGGACAGGGCAAGGGGGGGGGGGACAGGGCGAAGAGGACAAGACTAGAGGGACAGGGCAAGGGGGGGGGGACAGGGCGAGGGGGGACATGTTGTTCCTTGCATCTTGTCCCTATATATTGCAGCTCATTTCTACTCTGCGCTTTATATTTTGTCCATATAATACAGTAAATAATACTTTGTCTGAAAGTATTGCCTGTCAAACCCCTATCTTAATGTTTATCTGGCCTCCTTTATGTCTTGGGAGCAGTATATACGAGCCTTCCTTCAGCTGCTTTGCCCTTGCCTTCTAGTGTAGTCTACCCTATCTTGTGTCTGATTTCGAGGATCAATTTTCTACGATGAAGAAGTATTTGACCTGACACTTCGCTGTTGGAAGTGCAAGGGTTTCCACACGTAAACTTGCAACCTCTCTTTCTTTCCACGGACGCCATTGCAACAATATACTCAACAAATAATTTTCCGCGGTCTCTGTCCCCGTCGAGACCATTAGAGAATGACCCTCGGGTAAGTTCGGGTAAATACTCTTTGTCAATCTCGGCGCTTCTCCCGTTTTCTGTATTACCTCCCCGACATGTGTCTGGAAGTTCTGTTCTAATTCTCTTACATTTTGTTATCCATGTTCCGTTCCTCCTCGTTGTGGATCCATCGTTATCTGTTTCCTAATCCATTTCACCTGTTGATTACTCTGACACTGAAAAAGTTCTTTCTAATGTCCCCTGTGGCTCATTTGGGTACTCAGTTTCCACCTGTGTCCCCTTGTTCGCGTACCACCCGTATTCAACAGTTTATTGTTATCCACCCTGTCAATTCCTCTGAGAATTTTGTAGGTAGTGATCATGTTCCCCCTTACTCTTCTGTCTTCCAGTGTCGATCCCACGACAAAGGAGAGAAGAGGTTGTCCTGTAATACAAGTCGTCTTCCAGTCTTCTGTGTGTGTGCGCGCGAGAGAGAAATAATTTAAACCCGTGAGAATGGCAGGTGTTCCACAGCTGTACAAACACGCACTACACCCGTGCGTCCAAATTAGCAATTATCTCGCTGGCCGCACCTGAGGTTCGGCTCACCTGAGGAGGCATCTTGAGTGCTGGTCTAACCTAGCGATATACCAATTGATTTGCCAGTCAGCTGATTAGTCTAATGATTTTCTTGCTGACTTAATCTATTCACTAATTTGCCCCATAGTTTTTCTTAGAAAACTGGATACAGTTACACTTAAAACGCAAGACTTGCATTCCCTTGTAAACACAAACAAGCTGATTTACAAAGGTATTTACAAAGCTGATTTACTTAGTGCTGGGTTTCGGCTCTTGATTCGCCAGGGACTGATTTGCCTCGTCATTCACTGTGATTTGTTTTGTGATTCAAAAAGGGGGGGAGGGGGGCATGATTTGAATGATAATTCACTAGCTATGATTTGCCGAGTGATTCGCAAGAGCTGCGGTACGCCACGTGATTGGCCAAGAGCTGTGGTTTGTCCTGTGACTCGCCAGGAGCTGGTGATTTGCATCGTAAATCACCAAATGGGCCCGTGATTTACCTTGTAATTCATCAACGGCTTCCACACGTAGCGTCATTATTTAACAGCTGTAATTTGTCTCTGTTCCAAAACGTGTCGTGATTAACCTCTCCTAAATGACTGTTTTGGCACGAATGGTTGTTTTACAGCATAAATCACCGCAAGCTAATGGTTGCCAAGTGATTCATCGCGAATTGGAATTTACATTGCAAATTAATGCGTCCACTCTTCCACTACCCAGGGGAATAATTAATGCGTCCAATCTTTCCCAGTTAATATTTACTGCGCTAAATTTTCCACAAGTACGCAATAAATTTCCAACAAAAATGAACTCAGAGTCGCGGGTATTTTCCGCCTCAATAAAAAAAACAATTAGCCGCTCAATGAACGCAGCCAAATTACGGAGGCTTCGTATCCCTCTATGTTGCATATTTTCCACCAGGAGGGACTCAAACCAATATGACACGGAAACCCAGACCCAGAAACAATTTCAAGTAACTAAATTCCGCAGCAGAATTTCCAGAACCCGTTGGAAAATAAGTTGTTGTCTAGAATTGATTTTTTTAACGCATATTGGAAACGGCTCCAATGTCTTAAGACGATTAATAATTAATAGTGAGAGTGCAGGAGACGCATTTGAGTCCCCTCGAGTAGGATGGGGCTATTGGGTCGCTTAGCACTAGCTAGGGTTAGGCTATTGGGTCGCTTGGCGCTAGCTAGGGTTAGGCTATTGGGTCGCTTGGCGCTAGCTAGGGTTAGGCTATTAGGTCGCTTGGCGCTAGCTAGGGTTAGGCTATTGGCTCGCTTGGCGCTAGCTAGGGTTAGGCTATTAGGTCGCTTGGCACTAGCTAGGGTTAGGCTATTGGGTAGCTTGGCACTAGCTAGGGTTAGGCTATTGGGTCGCTTGGCGCTAGCTAGGGTTAGGCTATTGTGTCGCTTGGCTCTCCTCTGGTTTTTAGGAACATAAGCACGGTAAACATAAAAGAAACGGAAGAGGCCCTATTGACCAATGCGAAGCAGGTCCTATTTATACCTAACCAAACTCATTCATATTCAACATAATTATATATACACACACACTTATCCAGTTTGCATAAATTGTTTTGTGTTAATATACTTAGCATCGAGTTAACATTCCTCGTGCTGTAGCCTTTCAATCATCTGTATAATTCTATCATGTCCCTTTTTTTTCTTAGCTTTTCTTGAGATAGTGAATTAAGCTCTCTTCATGAAGGAGGTTTCAGTTTCCTGGAAGTGCCCTTTCCATCCACCTCTGCATAATGTTCAGGGGAATTTATGTCCATTCAATAATACGGTGAACAAAACTGAACTGCGTAATGGGCCCAAGAGTCACAGTAGTATAAAACTCACACATGTGTATTTCTGAAATTTATGTTAAAGAAATTATACCGAGTCTTTCGAACTCTCTTTAGTGCTTTGTCAAGATCTGAGTGTGTGATTAGGAGACCAGACTTACGTCTTAATGTTTAATAAGACGTTGAGACTTTGAGATGTGAGGCTCATTGGACGTTGAGGTGCAAGTCTCGTCCTAACCACACACTCAGACCTTGACTAAGCACTCAGGAGAGTGCGAAAGACTCGGTGTAAATTATTTCCAAATAGTAAATTATTTATTATTGAATAATAATTTATTCAATAATAAATTATTTTTATTATAATAAATTATTTATTTCCAAATAGTATAATATTTATAAATACTATACTTAATATTTATATAACGAGTTCATATTTATAAATATTATCCCTTAATATAATGTTTATTATATTAAGAAATTTTGGTATTTTGTGAAATTCCAAAATTTCACAAATACACAAGTGTGGGTTTTTGTCCCATGTTATTATGTCTATGAGAAGACATGACCATTACGTAAGAACAGTAGTGTCTGGAGTTGGCTTGCAACCGACTGAAAACTTGAAGCCTATTCCCAGGTAGGATTAACAAGAAACAGCTCAAGAAGGGGAGGGAGGAAATGGTCTAAGAAGGAGGAGGGAAGACAGGCTAGGAGATGGGCAAGACTTCATGATTACAGATGCATCTCTTCAATACTGCAATTGTGAACACAAGCAGGATAAAAAAAAGTGATTTCATATTAGGCTGCAACCCGTTCTCAGACCAAATCCATTCCATCCAGCGGTCGACCCCAAAGACGTATTCATCAATTTTAACATGCTGTTCATTCAAAATAGGAATTTTGAATGAAAAGAATATATTATATATATATATATATATACTGTACGAGTCCATTAAGAGTTCCACAGTTTAACAATTATATGAAACTAGTTACCTGTTAACAGAAGCCTTTGTTATTTACATTAATTAATATACTGGGCGGCCCCCTCGTCAACCGGCCGGCATTACTGAGTCTCTAACATAACGGTCATTGTAGCTAAAGCGAATGAAAATTTCACTATAACGAGTTCATTTTTTATGGAAATAAGATCAAAGCAACGAACTGTTTTTTTAAACGAACTTTTGCAATTAACGGACGTCAGTTCTTTCATCTCAAACGAGGCACGTATAACGAGGCGAGAATTGTTAGACGATAACTTTATGTCAAAGTCACGTTAGTGAAGGTAAAATAGGCTTATTATTAAGGCTTAATTTACTCTCTCCCCCCCCCCCTCTCTCCCCCTCTCTCTCTCTCTCTCTCCCCCTCTCTCTCTCTCTCTCTCTCTCTCTCTCTCTCTCTCTCTCTCTCTCTCTCTCTCTCTCTCTCTCTCTCTCTCTCTCTCTCTCTCTCTCTTACACACACACACACACACATCTCCAGGATACAGTCCAGTAGCTGTCTAACTCCTAGGTACCTATTTACTGCTAGGTGAACAGATGCATCAGGTGAGAGAAACTCGGTCACTTGTTTCTGCCTCGTCGGAGAATCGAACTCTGGCCCTTTCGACTGCGTTTCCAGAGCGCTGTCCCCCTCGGCTGTGAGCTACTATGCATGCTGACATTTGCATCAATGTAAAACTTGAGCCTTTCCTTCAAAAGCCTTGACGAAGAATAAATATATATAAAAAAGGAAAGATTTACGTTTTGAACAGCTTTTGAGTACAACTTTTATGTTCTCTAAAATGCACGCTCTCGGCAGCCCCTCGCAAAAGTATATATTTTTCAAACTATATAAATATTTCTCTAGATCAGCGGCCTTTTTTTTTATTTTTTTTTTTTGACTGATGTGAAAAGTTTTCAGAGACTAATAACTTTTCATTAAATTTCTATTTTGCGCAACTTGCTGGGAAAATATATATATTTCTTCCGAAAGTCATACAAATGAGGCAGGAATTTAGCCAAGCGTCAATCGAAAGAAAGTTTGGCCTCTGCATAACAGATAACGCGGCCATTTACAAGGCAAATTGGGAAACAAAGTGTGCGGCATGATTCATCAGGAGGAGCCGCCTTTGATTCCCGGTTACACAAGAGCGAGTCGGGCCGGAATATTCATGGTGTAATTATGATTGTGTCAGGCGTCCGGTTGTTACTTTGCTTTTGCCTTGGTTGTGGAGGGGGGGGGGGGGGGAGACTTACACACAGACAAGAGCAAGACCACCACCACCACAACACCCACATCACCACCCACACCACCACGCACATCACCCACACCACCACCACCACCACCCACATCACCCACACCACCACCACTCACATCACCCACACCACCACCATCCACATCACCCACACCACCACCACCACCACCCACATCACCCACACCACCACCCACATCACCCACACCACCACCCACATCACCCACACCACCACCCACCCACCCACACCACCACCCACATCACCACCACAACACCACCACCCCCACACCACCACCACCACCACCACCACTACCACCACCTCCACCCACAACACCACCACCAACACCACCACCACTACTACCACCACCACCCACAACACCACCACCACCACCAACACCACCACCACTACCACCACCAACACCACCACCACTACTACCACCACCACCCACAACACCACCACCACCACCAACACCACCACCCACAACACCACCACCACCCACACCACCACCACCACCACTCACACCACCACCACCACCACCACCACCCACACCACCACACCACCATCACCACAACACCACCAGCACCACCACCACACCAGCACCACCACCAACACCACCACCACCAGCACCACCACCAACACTACCACCACCAGCACCACCACCAACACCACCACCACCAGCACCACCACCAGGGTAAGAGATGGAGTGCAGGAACACATCCAATAATTACCAACACAATTCACTCAGCCGCGAGGGAACCTTTCCCAAACTTGCAGCGGAGCGCTGCGAGGCGCTGTCGGCTCCGTGGATGTCACACCTCACCGGGAGAGAGAGACAGAGACTCCCAACAGTGATTCAGTACCTCACATGGAGAGTCAGTACCTCACATGGCAAGTCAGTACCTCACATGGAGAGTCAGTACCACACATGGAGAGTCAGTACCTCACATGAAGGTGAAACGACAGAAAATGCTTGACACAGAAATGAAACTGGGAAAAATTGTCGCGAGACAAGCTCAGATTTCCCAAATGGAACGAATGAAGCTGTGTATAGTGGGACGGGTGAAACAGGACGGGTGAAGCGGGACGGGTGAAGCGGGACGGGTGAAGCGGGACGGGTGAAGCGGGTCGGGCGAAACGGGACGGGTGAAGCGGGACGGGTGAAGCGAGTTGGGCGAAACGGGACGGGTGAAGCGGGACGGGTGAAGCGGGACGGGTGAAGCGGGACGGGTGAAGCGGACATGTCCTCCCCCATGACACAATATACTAGACGGAAATAATATCCAAAATATACCATATTCATACAATATGCTGCACGAGGTATCCATATAATATATCCATATAATATGTGGTATATAAACATCAACACCTATGTATAAGGTTGGCGTTCGTTTCTCAGGACTAACAACATCTGTTTAGTGGTATAACCAATTGGCCGTCGACCCAATGTCCCAAGACCCTTTCTTTACCCCTTATTGAAATGGTCGGGAAAGACCCCCAAAGACCCCTATAAGGGCTGCCTACTCGTACGACCACCCCAAGTCACAAGGTCTTGTGGTTCAGGACCTTAATCTACTTCAGGCGGCTCTTGGTAAATATGTACCGCACTCTTATGGTGTACGTAAGTTGGTCCTATCCAACGAGCTCGGTTTACGTTGGCACAAGATGTATAAACACACACACACACACACACACACACACACACACACACACACACACACACACACACACTCTCTCTCTCTCTCTCTTGTGTGTGTGTCTGAGGGGGGTCCCATGCCATTGGGGTCTGGTAGCTGAGCGGACAGCACGCAGGACTCGTAATTCTGTGGCCCTGGTTCGATTCCCGGACCAGGCAGAAACAAATGGGCAAAGTTTCTTTCACTCCTGATGCCCCTGTTACCTAGCAGTAAATAGGTACCTGGGAGTTAAACAGCTGCTTCCTGTGTGTGTGTGTGTGTGTGTGTGTGTGTGTGTGTGTGTGTGTGTGTGTGTGTGTGTGTGTGTGTGTGTGTGTGTGTGTGTGTGTGTATGTGTGTGTGTGTGTGTGTGAAAAAAAATAGTAGTTAGTTACAGTTGATTGACAGTTGAGAGGTGGGCCGAAAGAGCAGAGCTCAACCCCCGCAAGAACAAATAGGAGAATACTTATTTTACTGTTATTGCATGGCGCCTGTGACAAGGCAACCACCAAAAATCTGTAGTCAGCTTACATCAGACACGGTCTCTTGGGGCTGGATTCACGAGGTAAGGGATTCAAAACACAGTTGGTCGCTTAGCTGCCGCCGTCCGTCGTCCACGGGTTTAGTGTGGCGAGGTTGAACGATTTGTAGAAACACGCATTATACAGTATTTAGAGATACGGCAAACCAAACATAATATAAACTGACCTAAATGTTGATTTAGATAAAAAGTAATGCAAGTAAAAAGAATTTATAAGTTATAAATCAATCCATGTTATTATTTTTTTTAGGGTTGGGCTAAATGACATTCCTAAATAATATTGAACAATTATAATGGGAAGAGAAGTAAAAATAAAAAAAATAAAAAATTAATGGATTTGTTTTCCCCCTGAAGCTCACATGGCGGCAAAAGTGTTTGTTTACCATTAGAGTACTGAGAAGGATGGAAGCGTGACTCCGGGACACAATACCTTTGTACTTCAGGCAACATCGGTGATCTTCGCTTCTCTGTATCGCCTGAATACCGCGCCTGTAAACCAGCCACGGACACCACCACCGTGAGCCCGGTAGGGGAGTGAGGTGCTCATTCTGAGGCGCTCACAGCAGCACCGAGCCCAAGCTGAAGACCCAAGTGTAGAGTGATCTGTACACCATGAAGAGGAACTCTACCTTCAGATACCCATCTCCTGCTCAGGCCCTCTATCTACCAGGTGAGTAAAGATGAGTTTGACTATACTTTTTAGGCGAGGGTTTGACTTTAGACTTTTTTCTAGTATATCTCTGACTACTCATCAGAGAAATAATGATTTCGTCACTGAATAAATTTGTCTTTCACGGAGTGTGCTAGAGTTACAGGTTGTATCTGGCAGCCGAGACCTTGTGTTTTGTATTGACTATGTACCTGGCAGGCGAATTACCTTACTGATGTTTTGTCTACCGGACTGAGTCTTGCCGTTCGTCTAATTATGTGGCAACTAGTGATGTCAGAGTCTACCTGTGATACGAGGACTTGTGTTGCTACCGTCTTCATTAAGATATTAACCAGATCTCTCTTAATAAACCAAAACAGCATTAAATTTGCAAGGGGACGGGAGGGGGGCAGGCGGAAGCTTCTCTAATATGATTACCAGGGATGCTGCAGCCAGAGACTAATCCAGTTATTACATCACAGCACAACCAGAGGAATCTCTCTCTCTCTCTCTCTCTCTCTCTCTCTCTCTCTCTCTCTCTCTCTCTCTCTCTCTCTCTCTCTCTCTCTCTCTCTCTCTCTCTCTCTCTCTCATGTTCCATCATTATCTTTTAACATGAGTATAATAAAATACGTTTCAATGAGGACTCTTGTTGCCTCCTACCTTCTCACGTCTGTTCTGAGCTTACTGGCTACGGTCCAGAAGCAACAGTCCAACCTACTGTAGGTAACCTATTCCATTTCAGTGAATGTCTCTCCCCCTCTCAGCCCAACTCTCCCCAGTTACCCGATGAAAGCCCACCATTCATCAGGTCTACACATCAAAGTGGAATTTATCCGCTATAATAGATGAAAGCGGATGTCAACAACAAGGCCACATCGCCTGGTAAAGGGTAGGGAAATCTAGCAATCTCTTGCTGGGAGACCTCTATCAACCTCCGCCAGAACACACTCCTGCCTCTTTGATATTCCTGCAATAAGGCCAGTCATCACCGGGAGGACGACGAGAGCCTTGGAATACGTGGGACACGTAACCCGAGTTCCTGACGACGGAAACTGATAACGGACCTTGTTTTAGTGAAATGCGGCGGGATGTTACCGTGGACTTTCAGCACAAGAGTCTATTCCCAAGATTATTCTCGTGTATCTGTGCAGATCAGGCAGTAACAACGCTTCTATTTTCCGTCCTCTCAGATCTACTAATATCTTTCCCCCATCTCCTCTCGTCTGCTCCCTATCTACCACAGTTTCTGTGTCTCGTTCCTTCCCTCCTTTCGTTCTGCTCTGTTCATACTGCCTCTTCCGACGACCAGCAAGCGGGAGGGAGGCTGCTGAAGTAATCTAAAACCTGGTACGAATTCCAGTCGGAAATCAGCCAGAAAATGTTATTTCGCTTTCAGAAGCCCGTTGCCTAGAGCTTTCTCTCTCTCTCTCTCTCTCTCTCTCTCTCTCTCTCTCTCTCTCTCTCTCTCTCTCTCTCTCTCTCTCTCTCTCTCTCTCTCTCTCTCTCTCTCTCCCCCCATATATATATATATATATATATATATATATATATATATATATATATATATATATATATATATATATATATATATATATATATATATATATACAGATGAGTTGAAATTATACTATGCATATTGAAGATGAGAAATGATGCCAGGTATATTGAGAGTAGTTTGAGAGTATGCGAGTAATGCCGACTACTTGAAGGTTGAGTATGCTAGATATACTCATAGCTCGCACCACCACCCGCTACACCAGCAAAACTCTCCCCCATCAGTAACCTATATTAATGTAATTTATTTTGAATTTTCCGCCAGCTGGGTCACTATCAGTGTTGGAGAGGAGAGCTGGTGGTGTTGGGGGGAGTGTTGGGGGGAGTGTTGGGGGGAGTGTTGGGGGGAGTGTTGGGGGGAGTGTTGGGGGGAGTGTTGGGGGGAGTGTTGGGGGGAGTGTTGGTTGGAGTGATGGGGGGAGTGTTGGGGGAGTGTTGGGGGGAGTGTTGGGGGGAGTGTTGGGGGAGGAGAGCTGTCGTTCCTGGCGAAGACAACACGAAACTGAAGGTCATAGCACCGCAGGCGCCTATCAACTACTAGGTGAACAGAGGCACCAGGTGAAATATAACATGTTCCAACGTCCCGCCCTGCGCGAGAATTGAACTCGGGACCATTAATTTGTACCGCCCATTTTCCTCAAATGAAAGTACTTGTAATAACCATGAGATGCACAGTACTATGTGGTCCACAGTACTATGTGGTCCACAGTACCATGTACTGTGGTCCACAGTACTATGTGGTCCACAGCACTATGTGGTCCACAGTACCATGTGGTCCACAGTACCATGTGGTCCACAGTACCATGTGGTCCACAGTACTATGTGGTCCACAGTACCATGTGGTCCACAGTACTATGTGGTCCACAGTACTATGTGGTCCACAGTACTATGTGGTCCACAGTACTATGTGGTCCACAGTACCATGTGGTCCACAGTACCATGTGGTCCACAGTACTATGTGGTCCACAGTACTATGTGGTCCACAGTACTATGTGGTCCACAGTACTATGTGGTCCACAGTACTATGTGGTCCACAGTACTATGTGGTCCACAGTACTATGTGGTCCACAGTACTATGTGGTCCACAGTACTATGTGGTCCACAGTACTATGTGGTCCACAGTACTATGTGGTCCACAGTACTATGTGGTCCACAGCACTATGTGGTCCACAGTACTATGTGGTCCACAGCACTATGTGGTCCACAGTACTATGTGGTCCTCAGTACTATGTGGTCCACAGTACTATGTGGTCCACAGTACTATGTGGTCCACAGTACTATGTGGTCCACAGTACTATGTGGTCCACAGTACTATGTGGTCCACAGTACTATGTGGTCCACAGCACTATGTGGTCCTCAGTACTATGTGGTCCACAGTACTATGTGGTCCACAGCACTATGTGGTCCTCAGTACTATGTGGTCCACAGTACTATGTGGTCCTCAGTACTATGTGGTCCACAGTACTATGTGGTCCACAGTACTATGTGGTCCACAGTACTATGTGGTCCACAGTACTATGTGGTCCACAGTACTATGTGGTCCACAGTACTATGTGGTCCACAGTACTATGTGGTCCACAGTACTATGTGGTCCACAGTACTATGTGGTCCACAGTACTATGTGGTCCACAGTACCATGTGGTCCACAGTACTATGTGGTCCACAGTACCATGTGGTTCACAGTACTATGTGGTCCACAGTACTATGTGGTCCACAGTACCATGTGGTCCACAGTACTATGTGGTCCACAGTACCATGTGGTCCTCAGTACCATGTGGTCCACAGTACTATGTGGTCCACAGTACCAATATGTCGTGGCGAGACAGCAGAAACTTGACTTGTGTGTTGTTGAATTTAGACAAACCGTAAACTTTATTTTTTTCTTAGCAACATAAATATTAGATCTAATCTTTTCTGGCAATCTTAGGCCTAATACACACTATCTTAGGCCTAATATAGTACATATATGTGCTATACCATGTCTAGGAATATTTAGGATTATTTTTATTTGCTCTTTGTTTTTAAATCAGTAGGATTGGTTGACTCATGTTGTCAATCTCATGTTGACACCTCAACATGTCAGTACCGATTATGTTTTTACTTCTAATGTGTTGAAGGTTTTAACATTTATAATTTTTTATGGTTGACATTTTCTTCGTAATTCTTCACGTGGAAAGGTTGAGAAGTAGAGAGTCTTGTGACCCCCCACTATACGGGAACTCGACCCCCACCATCAGGGGAAGGGGGGGGGGAGAACTCGACCCCCACCATTAGGGGAAGGGGGGGGGGAGAACTCGACCCCCACCATTAGGGGAAGGGGGGGGGGGAGAACTCGACCCCCACCATCAGAGGATTTTCACTAAAAATGATTGGCTAAAGTGTACATCAACACAAGGCCAAATGGACATTAGTAAAAACAGCGTTACAACCAAATTCCAACACCAAAATGAACCCCCACCACCACCACCACCACCACCACCACCACCTACTTTTTCCACCTACAGACAATCCCGCCTACCACTTCTCTCTCTGCCACCACCACCACCACCTTGCCTCCTCCCCCCCCTCTGCCGCCGCCGCCACCCCCTCTCTCTGTCGCCATCTTAACCACCATAAGAACACGTAATATCGCCTGAATTCCACGCTTTAACTTTAATATATCAGGAGCCTCCAGCCCCCAGACTGGACACCCGACCCTGAGAAAATTCTAAACGATGACATGACAGCTCGCAAAGAGTGATGAGAGAGAGAGAGAGAGAGAGAGAGAGATAGAGACAGAGAGAGAGAGAGAGAGAGAGAGAGACAGAGACAGAGAGAGAGAGAGAGAGAGAGAGAGAGAGAGAGAGAGAGAGAGAGAGAGAGAGAGAGACAGAGAGAGAGAGAGAGAGAGAGAGAGACAGAGACAGAGACAGAGAGAGAGAGAGAGAGAGAGAGAGAGAGAGAGAGAGAGAGAGAGAGAGAGAGACAGATACAGAGATAAACACAATAACCCAACAGAGGCAGGTCAGTAGAGAGCCTACTCCACCATAACATGACCACACACCACACAAGAGGTCAACAGAAGCCATATACCAACACTGGCAGAGAACACCACCGGTGGGGTCGTGGTTCTAGCAACTCTTGCCCACCAACCTTCTCCCCGAGAGAACCAAACCAACGAACCGTTCTCGTATTTAACGCATCAAAAACTCTTAGTGGAAAGACGGCTTCCTTAGAAATAAGAGCTTGGAGGTCCTGTTAGACGACTGAGATTCAAAATAAGATTCTGAAAGGTTAAATGAGATAATAAGTTATAACGTAATAGATTTCGACTAAGTTCAAAGAGGTGCAGTGAGAGAGAGAGAGAACTTAGGTCAAGGTTATAAAAAATTAAGCAGGAAAAGGAGATTCAGCGAAAGCCAAGAGCGAAAAGAAAGAGCCGAGAGCGAAAAAGAGTGGGTTCACAGGGTTGATCAGCATAGCAGGGGGGGGGGGGCTGTGATGAACATTGTAATAACACAGAGTGAACGCCATACCAGAATCCTGCGGAATACCACAGCTGAGGGAGGGAGGAAGGGAGGGAGGGAAGGTGAGAGAGAGAGGGAGAGCGAGAGAGAGAGAGGGAGGGAAGGCGGGATGGATAGAGGAAGGGAGAGAAAAAACAATTTCACCCTTATCTGCCAACGATAAATGACCCACGATAAAAAAAAACTCTTTGTCCAGGAAACTTAATTCAACCCACTATGACATATTTACTACTATTTCAAGCCCTTCCACCCCACAATAGCCAGGTTGATCACACCAGTCACTGGCGAGACTGTCCACCTGGGGTCTCACGTCACCGTACTAATGTTCACACAGAAATTATAGGTTGCACGGAGCTTAAACTTTTTATTCAAGGTTAAATTCGCAGACATTAGAGACTGTCCACAAGAGAGAGACTTGTTCATGGAACTTAAAATGGTAGATTTTGGATAGACTGAGCCAGGGAGAGAGGCCGAGAGGAAGGAAGAGAGAGAGAGTTTAAGGGTTCTTTAACTGTTAAATAAACTAAAATATAGCTTTCTGGCGTTCACCGGTGTCACACCCAGCTCCCTGGCGTTCACCGGTGTCACACCCAGCTCCCTGGCGTTCACCGGTGTCACACCCAGCTCCCTGTCGTTCACCGGTGTCACACCCAGCTCCCTGGCGTTCACCGGTGTCACACCCAGCTGTCAAACATTACTCGGTGTAAGCTGTTAGAAGTGACAGCAATAATAGTCGACAGGGAGACCGTTCGCCAGCGACAGTGTCAGAAATCGATAGTCCCCCAGAGAGCGACGGTGTCATGGATTTCCCCTTAATGGACAGGTGGAGGGAGAAGCGAGGGAAAATACACCATTTCTCTAGAGTTTATCAGTCTCAAGGACTCCTGACCCCCGTGGTGGAGGCTGCGTGGCTCCTGTCCCTCTCTCTGGGCTGTCTTGGCAACATCTCCTGGTGGACGGGCAGGTTTTGGAAGATGATGTGTGTTAGCTGGAAATAAGGTGGCAGAAGATATCACTGTAGATACGACGATTATCAGTGCGGGTGTGACGATATCAACACACACACACACATATATATATATATATATATATATATATATATATATATATATATATATATATATATATATATATATATATAAAATGAACCATAGCCCTGGCTAGAAATGGAATAGCCGAGGACAGAGAAAGTCTGGCTGTGGATAACCAAGATAGCACCTGTCCAGATAGGGCGGCGAGATGGGTGGACAGTGAGTGGAGTGGACGATAGCACACACACACGCACACACACACACACACACACACACACACACACACACACACACACACGCACACACGCACACACACACACCGGTGGTCTCGACAAGCGTCATCACCCTTAATTAAATCCTAATTTACATTGCATACGTCCGTAATAGGTCATTAACAGCCTGGGTCCTCCCCCCCCACCACCACCGACCCTCACACCAGCTGGTGCCTCGCCTGCCAGTTGGCACCTTACCCCGCCAGCTGGTGACAGTTTACTCAAAAGAAAACAAAAGAGAAACGGTGAGATTATCCAGGGAAAGCGGGGTCAGGATAATGATCTTGTGCTTGTCAATCTCTCCTCTTATCTCCATTCCTCAACTTCATTACTGTACACTTGTTAGGATTGAACTCTAGTAGCCATTTATTAGCTCAAGCTTCTGGCTTAAGTTTTCTTGTAGTGTCGTGCAATCTTGGTTACTATTCATTTCATTAGTTTCGCATCATCTACAAGCCGTCAAAGAACATCTTTTATCCCTTCGAGAAGGTCATTCACATATTTAAGGCGTAATAGTCCTGCTCTGACGAGTCCCTGTCTATGGCTCCCCGTTCGACTCCTATTTGGAGTCTTGGTGTGTTAGTCACTGTCTTGTGCACCCTCTTGACGTCCCTTTGTGACCAGTCACTGTCTTGGGCTTCCCCTTTAGAGTCCTGTAGATCCTAGTTCCAGTTACGGGCTTTTCCTATGAATTACTGTTGTGGGCCAGTTCCTGTCTGTCAGGTACTCTCTCGTCCCTCGAGTTGGATAGACCTCAGCAGGACTCCAAATGGAAGTCCAACAAAGGGATCGTCCACAAAAGGACTCCAATGTGGATACCAAAACGGGGACGAGACAAACCGCACTTCAATGGGAAAGTAATTCAATTCTTCACGAATGCTGCAGCAAAAGCGCGGGCGTTTGAAGCAACAGAGATTATTAAGAGATAGTACAGCGGAGCAAGGTGGAAGTAACACAATAGAGCAAGAGAGAAACAGAGAGAGAGGGAGAGAGAGAGAGAGAGAGAGAGAGAGAGAGAGAGAGAGAGAGAGAGAGAGAGAGAGAGAGAGAGAGAGAGAGAGAGAGAGAGAGAGAGGGACAAAGAGACAAAGAGAGAGAGAGAGAGACAAAGAGACAAAGACAGAGACACAATATATAAAGAAAGAGTCAAGAAATCGCGAGAATAAGATGGCAAACCACGGTAGCATATTGCCAGCACCAGCGCTAGGCAGCTGAAGCCTTGTCTTAAGTGTCCGTCAAGATAATTTGTCCCGAAGAAAGTTCCAAGCTTCCAACGTTCCAAGGTTCAAAGCTTCCAAGGTTCAAAGCTTCCAAGGTTCCAAGCTTCCAAGGTTCCAAGGTTCCAAGGTTCCAAGGTTCAAAGCTTCCAAGGTTCAAAGCTTCCAAGGTTCCAAGGTTCCAAGGTTCCAAGCTTCCAAGGTTCCAAGGGGGCTTTCGGTCTTGTGTGCTCTCCTTCCCTGATCCCAGAGTCAGGAGAGCAAAGGATGAGGTTGGAGAGGTGTACCCCCTTATTAGGCTATTTTACAGAACTTCTTTTTGACGGCTCATAAAACCGAGGACAGGGTTTTGAAAAATATAGTTAATAGGAACGTTATCCCTACAGACAAAAATCAGAAAATACAATTAACAATTTACTATAAAAAAAAAAACGGCCAACCTACTCATGAAAAACTCTCCAGACACCAAACAGAACGCCTTGAAGGAAACCAACGTCGTCTATGCCTTCAAATGCCCACTTGTGGACTGTAAGCCCCAAAGAGCTCAATATATATAGGCAAGACAACAACGTCTCTTTCCAGGCGATTAGGATGCATAAACAACAGGGCTCCATCAAGGAACATATAATCTCTTCCCACAACCAGACCATCACCAGAGAAATCTTAAAAAAACAACACAGAAATCATCGATAGATACAACGATAGTAGGCGGCTCGACATCAGGGAGGCACTACACATCAAAAAGTCAACACCAGCAATCAACAGCTAATTAACGCATAACTACATTCTACCCACTTCAAGACCTCGTATGGGCTAATAGGGCTTCTGCAGTTACTTTCATTCTTATGTACCCACTTCACCCAAAACTTGTGTCATCTCACCCAACACGTATAAAAGCAAGATGTAGGTTAAATATATTATACACAGTGTATCAAATGTATTATAAGTGCAGTGTTAAGTGAAAACAAATCTTTGAGAATGTATGAAGCCCATACGAAAGGCTTCTAGGCGTCAGATCAAGAATATAAATGAATTTTGGAGAAATGATATTTCAATTACCATCGACAGTGAAAGGAAACATAAGAAATATTAAGAAAATTAGTTTTAGAATTATTAATCTTACCTTTTCGGTCATATTTAACAACTTATGTTTACAAGAAAGACTGCTACCAATATATATATATAATCATTCCGTCCGTAGTGTACACCCCGCTTAAGAGAGACCACTTGTCGAAACATAAGTCAACGTTTCCACAAAACAAAGTTAATTAAATAAACTGAATGTTTCCAGGTAAACAAAAAGCTTTAATCAGACGAGTGAAGAAGAAAGCTTAAACTATCCCAAGACCCACAATAACGTCTCCAGGAGCCACTAGGCACCCCTGAAATCCCATGTTGTAATATAATGTAATCCTATAATAAAAAATAACAGGTATAATCCTCACATAATAACCCCAGATAACACCATGCCATAGATCTAATGTAATAACCTTTCGTTATAACAGCTTTACTATACAAAATATATATATTAACGTAACTAAAAATATATATACATTATTTTACAGGTAATATTTATTTTTCCCAGTAATGCCGAAGCTCCGTGGATATTGTGCCGAATTTCGGGTGAAAATATTAAAAACGAACATGTGAAAGTGGGTCATCAGGCCGCGGTGATTATTTTGGTCGAGGTTTTAACTGTGGAACGTAATTGCACGCTCGATGTGACTATGATTTAATGCTCGATGTGTGTATGAATGATTGGCATGATGATTATATTGGTGTTGGCGTGATGAGGTTATGATGATGGCGGTTCTACGTTCGTCCGTAGAACGTAAAACCCCCGATCGACACCCACCAGGAGACCTCCCCATCTCCCCCCCCCCCACACCTAACATAAAAATAAAGGTAACTGCAGAAGGCCTATTGGCCCATACGATGCAGCTCCTATTTATAACCACCCAATCTCCCTCATATACATGTCTAACCCGCGCTTGAAACACTCGAGGGGACCCCACCTCCACCACCTTACGCGCACCACTGGACGAATCGACTATTATATAAATATTTATCCCCTCAAAAACACGGACGAATCGACGATTAAGCATTGCGTTGCTTAACTTAAGAAAAAGAATATATACAGGCAATTATATATATATATATTATATGAAAATATATATATATATATATATATATATATATATATATATATATATATATATTATATGAATATATATATATATATATATATATATATATATATATATATATATATATATATATATATATATATATATATATATATATATAATTTTACCTAGAAGGGGTACCACCTCTGGTGCAAGTGTAGGGACCATAGCCTCGGAGAAGAAAATAAAGAGTACTCAGAGTACATTATATATAAAATATAATTTAAATATATATATATATATTATATATATATATATATATATATACGAACAAGCCTGAATGGTCCCTAGGACTATATGCATACATATAGTTATATATATGTGAGAAGTACTCAGCCTACTATGTAAAGATCGATTTGCCTAATAAGCCAAGTTTTCACGAATTTATATATTTTTCAATTTTTTTTCATATGAAATGATAAAGCTATCATCCATTTCATTATGTATGAGTAAAGTTCTTTTAATTTGAGATAAAACTAAAGTAGATATATGAGCGAACCTAACCTAACCTACCTAACCTAACCTAACCTAACCTAACCTAACCTACCCTACCTAACCTAACCTTATCTAAACTAACATAACTAAGTCGATAATTTAGGTTCTTAATATAATATAATAATAATATTTCAAATAAGCCAATTGGAAACAACTTTTTTAAAATAAAGAAAATCACTCGGCATATTAGGCAAATTAGTCATGCATAACAGGCCGATAAGTGCGTTATGGCTACTAGGTACGACACATATATATATATATTATATATATATATATATATATATATATATATATATATATATATATATATATATATATATATATATATATATATATATATATATATATATATGGTGGAAGCGGGGCTCATGGACCCTTGGGCTATTAGTTCAGCCCCGGCAGCTGGCGAGGACAGAGTTCCTGGCTGGAGGCTGGAATTCTGACTGTCGTAGGGGTTGTGTTGGTGGAGCTTTTTATGAAGGCAATGTTGGTGGAGGCCTTGATGGTGATGGTGTTTGGGTAGTGGTCATGGTCACTGGAGAGCCAAGAGGTTGTGTTCGTAGTGGGTGAGAAGCGGCACACACACACCCCAGCAGGGTCACCAGGCGACACACGCCAACAGGAACCGGGTAAAAGAGGCCAAACCTCCACTGGACGTCCCCTCGTGTGGAAAATTAATGTGCTTCCGCTTGAGCAGTCGACCAAGGAAGATGAACAGCCAAGCGCTTTTACCGCTAACGAGCAGCCGAATAAAACTACACATAGCTGACTATTTTTCCAGGATATTTTAATATTTCAAGTTTGGATCTTGTTATCAAGTCTTTTGTTTGTGTTATTTGAGTCAATGATCGGCAAAAAAAAGCTGTGGTTAATTCGTAATAGTTGTTTCAATTTTTTTCCCCAGTTTAAAAGAAGTATGAAAGTATAATAATTTAAAAATGCCTCATTATTTCTTAAGACGCTGTTGAATGAGATTTTGTAACATTCTTAATTACTTGTATGAAATGTTGCTGTATTTTTCCGGGTCTTATACGTAATGGTCTTCGTGTCTCACGACAGATGTGTACAAACATGTGACTAACTCCTATTTTCCTGTCAGGTGTATTTCAACATGCGGCAACAACACTGACGTTCCTTCTCTTTGGCACTGATCATGATTTCAACCCTTGACCCTATTCAGAGTGTCGGGCTGTTGTAATGAACTTGTTTTAGGTCATCTCTGCAACTCACTGAAGCAGCAAGTGTTCATCCATCTGTGTGATTACATTCACGGGTTCAAACTGAAGCCTCACTTTCCTGATTAAAACAGACCAGGAAGCACGTGTATACTAGCACACACACACACACACACACACACACACACACACACACACACACACACACACACACACACACACACACACATACACACACACACACACACATACACACACACACACACACACACATACTAGGCAATAGGTCTATCGTTGATTTGTAGAAGTGTTGGAGAGAGATATATTCCCATCATAGTCAGCAGTATATATATATATATATATATATATATATATATATATATATATATATATATATATATATATATATATATATATATATATATATATATCGCCCATTACATTATTATTTTGAAACATATACTAAGGAAGTACTGAGGGAATGTTCGCAATCTTCCTCGAAAATGTTAAGATCGAGGAATGTGAATGTCTCTGGACGGAGGCAAGGAATTAGCGGCCAGTTGGCGAAAGAATGGCCAATCAGAGACGAGCTTCTGTGAGAAACTCCTGTAAAGACCATCTGGGGGATTTGAAGACGCTGCTTAACTAGAAAGACTTCAACTGTAAAAAAAAAAAAATGCCAAGAAAACTCCTAAAACTCTTGCATTCTAAACCTGAAGCAAATATATTTTACCGATGTTGATATTTAGAAATAATTTTTTTTCTACTACTACTAATGGCATTATTGTTATTTATATTGTTATATATAATTTTTATTTAAAAGTTTGACCATCAATACTGTCACTGCGAATAGATCAGACAGAAATGATCTATTGTAGTAGATTAAATAGATTAAGTAGATCTACTACAAGATCTACAAGTAGATAAGCACTATTGCAAGTAGATAAGCACTACTGCAAGTAGATAAGCACTGCTACAGGAAACTTGGAGGAAAAAGGTGTACTGCCCTTGTAATAATCATATTAACTTGTAATAATCATATTAACTTGTAATAATCATATTAACTTGTAATAATCATATTAACTAATGTAACGTGTAAAGAAATAATAATATTAATAATAGCCTGGGACGACCACCCCTTCTGTTACACGGGGTGTGGGGGGGAGGGGGGTAAACACTGTTCCAGCAACAGAAACGAAACACATTTTAAACGAAGAAACACAAACAGACCGTACGACGACTGGAAACACTGAACGGAGTATTGAACGCAGCAAACGGGAGAAGAACGAGTATCAACTACGACGGGAGACGAATGAGATAATTTCATCTGTGGCAGAGACGAATGGCACAGTGTTAAAAGGAACCCACTGGAGAGAAGTGAGACGTTTGGTGAGGCGCTGGGTGAGGCAGGCGGTGAGGCGCTGGGTGAGACGAGCTATGAGGCACTCAGTGAGGCAGGCTATGAGGTCTCCCCCTCACGTTTTAACAAGAGACGAATCCTCTCGCCAGTGAGAAAGAAGCCACAGAGCCTCTATAACAACCACCCAGGTATAAACACCCCCCCCCACCTCCCCCCACAACAACTCAACCTCTATACACTAGCGCAGACAAAATTACAAATACAACGTGGAAATACCAAGATCGGTGCTGGGAAAAAGAAACAGGAAATAGGAAAAACCTATTGACGAACGAAATAGGATTTGATCTTCCCAGGAGTGCTCCGGAGTCAGGCATGGCACGACCTGAGGCTTCGTGAATCCTGTGTGCTACAGCTGCAAGAAATGTGGAGGAAATAACAGTGATAGCGACAGTGACAAGCAACAGGTATGCTTAATTAGAAGAGCAGCGGTGAAGGTGATATTGGACAAAAAGACTTGGAAATGTATATAGTTTCAGTATTATCACCAGAAACACATAAACCATGAAAACATGGGCAGTACATGGGGGGAATCAAACAAACCAGAAGAACGATATTTAAACTTGATTAACGTGTCAAGAAAATGGGCACAACCTACGTCAGACCCGTTCTAGAATACGAAGCGCTGGTATGAAATCAGCACCTCACGAAGTTCAAATAAAATATGAGGAAGAACGAAGGTAAGTACGAAGCACGAGACCAGTTCCTGGCCAGACACGGTGCCCTGACTCGTGTGTGTGAGGGTTTCAGACAGGCGAAAGACCAAAAGTGTAGGAGATAAAGGGAAAACTTACTGGAAATCTTGATTCAACAACGAATAGGAAATACGTTATTATGACAGGAAAATAATGTTCAGACTCTCTCTCTCTCTCTCTCTCTTTTGCCTCTTATTCTCTTGTTGCTCCGGCTACCACCACCATCACACCCATTTTCCTCATGGAAAAAAACGAGGAAGGACAGGGACGATGGAGTGTGCAAAGAATGATGGCAGGAGGAAGGAAGAGATGGCAGGGGGAAAGAAAGGGAGGGCAGGGGGAAAGAAAGGGAGGGCAGGGGGAAAGGAATGGAGGGCAGGGGAAAAGGGACGGAGGGTAGAGGGAAAGGGAGGGAGGGCTGTGATACAGGGGATACAGGGGTCGGGATACTGGCTTGATACACCAGAGTCGTGGGTGTCTGGGGCTTGTGCTGTATCAGGTGACAGTCAATATTCTCTCCCTGCTTCAGACCCTTGCTCCTGTGTGTGCTGCTCCTTATGTGTCCTTGTGTGTCTGCTGCAGCTGCTCCTCATGTATGCATGTATATATGTATTTAAATATGCATGCATTTTTGTATATTTTATATATATTTTATATATATAATATATATATATATATATATATATATATATATATATATATATATATATATATATATAAAATATATATATTTATATATATGTGTGTGTGTGTGTGTACTCACCTAGTTGTGCTTGCGGGGGTTGAGCTCTGGCTCTTTGGTCCCGCCTCTCAACCGTCAATCAACAGGTGTACAGGTTCCTGAGCCTATTGGGCTTTATCATATCTACACTTGAAACTGTGTATGGAGTCAGCCTCCACCACATTGCTTCCTAATGCATTCCATTTGTCAACCACTCTGACACTAAAAAAAGTTCTTTCTAATATCTCTGTGGCTCATTTGGGCACTCAGTTTCCACCTGTGTCCCCTAGTGCGTGTGCCCCTTGTGTTAAATAGCCTGTCTTTATCAACCCTGTCGATTCCCTTGAGAATCTTGAATGTGGTGATCATGTCCCCCCTAACTCTTCTGTCTTCCAACGAAGTGAGGTTCAATTCCCGTAGTCTCTCCTCGTTGCTCATATCTCTCAGCTCGGGTACTAGTCTGGTGGCAAACCTTTGAACCTTTTCCAGTTTAGTCTTATGCTTGACTAGATATGGACTCCATGCTGGAGCCGCATACTCCAGGATTGGTCTGATATATGTGGTATATAATGTTCTGAAAGATTCCTTACACAAGTTTCTAAAGGCCGTTCTTATGTTAGCCAACCTGGCATATGCTGCTGATGTTATCCTCTTGATATGAGCTTCAGGGGACAGGTCTGGCGTGATATCAACCCCCAGGTCTTTCTCTCTTTCTGACTCTTGAAGTATTTCATCTCCCAAGTGATACCTTGTATCTGGTCTCCTGCTTCCTACCCCTATCTTCATTACATTACATTTGCTTGGGTTAAACTCTAACATCCATTTGTTCGGCCATTCCTGCAGCTTGTCCAGGTCTTCTTGAAGCCTCAAGCTGTCCTCCTCTGTCTTAATCTTTCTCATAATTTTGGCGTCGTCAGCAAACATTGAGAGGAATGAGTCTATACCCTCTGGGAGATCATTTACGTATATCAGAAACAGGATAGGTCCAAGCACAGAGCCCTGTGGGACTCCACTGGTGACTTCACGCCATTCTGAGGTCTCACCCCTCACTATAACTCTCTGCTTCCTATTGCTTAGGTACTCCCTTATCCACTGGAGCGCCCTACCAGTTACTCTACCTGTTTCTCCAGCTTATGCATCAACCTTTTATGGGGTACTGTGTCAAAAGCTTTCCGACAGTCCAAAAAAATGCAGTCCGCCCATCCTTCTCTTTCTTGCTTAATCTCTGTCACCTGATCATAGAATTCTATCAAGCCTGTAAGGCAAGATTTACCCTCCCTGAACCCATGTTGATGGGTTGTCACGAAGTCTCTTCTCTCCAGATGTGTTACTAGGTTTTTTCTCACAATCTTCTCCATCACCTACCATGGTATACAAGTTAAGGACACTGACCTGTAGTTCAGTGCCTCTTGTTCTTCAGTGCCTTGTGTGTGTGTGTGTGTGTGTGTGTGTGTGTGTGTGTGTGTGTGTGTGTGTGTGTGTGTGTGTGTGTGTGTGTGTGTGTGTGTGTGTGTTTGCAGGTACGTAGATGTATGCGTAGCACTGTACGCATACACTGTACTCGCGGGTTTGAGCCCACTCCTATCACCAGGTGGTGTATACACACATCCTAAGGTCATGCTAAATCTACATTTGACTCTGTGTATACCTGCCTTCCAGCACCTCCCTGTATTAGTTCAATCCGTTTTATTAACAAACTCTCAACAGCAGAAATACTTTCCCAACTCCGTCGAGCACATTATAGTTTCCTCCTGGTCGTCCATGGTATAATATCTTGTCCTTGTCTATTCTGACTATTTTCCCCACACTAGTTTTTCCTATATTCTTGACCAGTGATCACGTATTCTCTGAATATTCTCTCTTCCAGTGATGTGAGATTCAGCATCTTTCATCTTGACGTCAGTTTCTCAACTCTCCTATTGGTCTTAGAGTCATCTCTCGGGACTAACTTATAAATCGTAATTTGGATTGGCGAGAGATTGTCCTCATAGTGCTCTGTATTCCAGAAATTATATGTTGTATTCGCCTAGTTGTACTCAACAAATTGTGCTTGCAGGGGTTGAGCTCTGGCTCTTTGGTCCCGCCTCTCAACCGGCAATCAACTGATGTACAGATTCCTGAGCCTACTGGGCTCTATCATATCTACATATGAAACTGTGTATGGAGTCAGCTTCCACCACATCACTGCCTAATGCATTCCACCTGTTAACTACTCTGACACTGACAAAGTTATTTCTAACGTCCCTGTGACTCATTTGGGTACTCAGTCTTCTCCTGTGTCCCCGTGTTCGCGTATCACCCGTGTTAAAGAGATTATCCTTATCTACCCCTGTCAATTCCTCTGAGAATTTTGTAAGTTGTGATCATATCTCCCCTTACTCTTCTGTCTTCCAGTGTCGTGAGGTGCATCTCACACAGCCTTTCCTCGTAACTCATGCCTCTTAGTTCTGGGACTAGTCTAGTGGCGTACCTCTGAACTTTTTCAGAACGTTTTCAGAACCTTTTCTTTGTGTATAGTCCTGAATGATTCCTTGTTACAATTTCTGAAGGCAGTTATCATTTCGGCCATTTTTTGCATATGCCACTGATGTTAATTGGTTAATATGTGCCTCATTAGATATGTTTGGTATGTCTATCTAGAGTATTTTTTCTCTGTCAACTTCCAGCTGGTCTCACCCATCCAGTTAGTGTCGTGTGTGTGGAAACACAACCTCTGTCATTCCTAGCGTTGGAGTGAACACAAAGTTTCCAAGACGTATGACATTCGGAAAATATGATTCTCAAGGTATCATAAAAGTTGAAGAAAGTCCATTAAGAAAAGAAACGTATTGAGAGAAATGAGAGAGAGAGAGAGAGAGAGAGAGAGAGAGAGAGAGAGAGAGAGAGAGAGAGAGAGAGAGAGAGAGAGAGAGAGAGAGAGAGAGAGAGAGAGAGGAGATTTCTGAGAGAACTCAGAAATCGGAAGCCCAATAACAGTAATTTCGTCTGTTCAACAAACATGTTCTTACGACACCATAACTCCACAACTCTGCCTCCCACACTGACGCTCTAGCACTGCCTGTGGGGCCTAAAACACCCGGGAAGTGTAATATTTTGTCAAATACTCTAGACGAGCACAGAACTCCAGCCTCTAGCCCAGCTCCAATAAGATTCTCTATAAAAATTACTACGGAAGTCACTACAAGAATTACTACACAAATTTCAACAGGATTTACTATTGAGACGCAACAGAAATCACTACGAAGTGTCACCCACAGAAACCTCCACATAAATCACCGTTGTAATCTCCACAGAAAAGACTACGAAGAGTCTCCTACAGAAATCTCCTACAGAAATCCCCACATAAATCACTCCAGTAATTACTTCAGGACTCACAGCAGGAGTCACAAGAATCACTACAGGAAGCACTACGCTCACGTAGGTAAAAATCCACAGAATAGGCCCGTGATTTGAGTCTTTACTCCCTGCCTATTAAGGCTATGTGAATCAGTACAGATTCACACAGTTTTTTTTATTATTAACACATTAGGTACATCTGCATGTGTGCAGCTGCCCTAGACTATATGAAAGGGAGTACAGTGTGTCAAAAAGCTAGCTACGTGATGCTAAAAAATCACCCATCACACAGGATGGTTAGTCATTCAGAGGCATGTGATACGTATTCTGCACTGGCAGACTCTGGGTGCATTATGAGGATATCATCTACACAAGAGTGAATAAGGCAGCAGTGGTAATAAAAGCCCCCATCTCACAGGATGGTTAGTCATACAGGGCCAGATGTTTAGTAGCCTGCACTGGCAAATTTTGGGTGCACTATGAGGATATCTTCAAGAACACGAGAGTGAATAAAGTAATTGCAAAGCTCCAGGTACCTGATGCCAACGGGTCTGAAAGGTCTAATAACTGGACATTCGGTGATGTAGTGTGGGAGATCATGCCGCAGTTCCTGCTCACAGAGTTTGCACCTGGAGTGCTCAGGATTGGGAGATCCGTCACCTGCAGCCACCTGCCAAAGGTAACGGTAACCCAACCTGATCCTGGCAACCACTGTGTCGCACAGTCTGGTCCACGTTTTGTGCTGCCCATAGATATAGGTTTCAGATCTGAATAAATCATAGCTTTTTATACTGGTGCTTTCAGGTCGTTAGGAGTCAGTAAGTTCTTTCCTATCACACCTGAATGTTTGGAACAATATAGTTTTGAGAGCAGAGATGGGGATACCTAGATCTAATTCAACTTCATCTTTGTTACACGCTAATTTGGCTACAATGTCTGTCTCATTATGATGGGTTATATTCATATGTGATGGTATCCATACAAAGAATATTCGAGACCCTTTACACTGTGCAGTGATTAGGTTATTTATAATTGACACAAATCACCCCTGAAGTGCTTATAACTCTCAAGATTATAATGATTATCAAGATTATAAACTCTCATGAGTAAAACAAAGACGCACTAGGCGAATATTACACAGCAACTGTCAGTCAAACACCCCAACCAGACCATTCTCCTCTTTCCTCCGTAAACGTTTTTTTTTTAATATTAAAACTTTAAAATCATGACGAAGAAAATTTATTTTCAAATTCCAATCCAGGTTATCCCAGTGACATAACACTAGAACGGGGTACTGTGGCTATGCCCCAGGTACTGTCCCCTCTTTCCCCCTTCTCTTCCACCCCTCTTCACACCCCCCTCGTTTTCTTCTTTTCCTCTCCCTCTCTCCCAGAAAATGTATTTTTTACGAAGCATTTGATCTGCTGAACAACTAACTATGGGGAAACAAATATTTAAGACGTGACTTCATGAAAATCACATGGGAGGCGTTGCTATAAAGGCCGATATTTCTTAAATCATTTCACTTGAGTCGACACTGACTGGCCAGTAACACTCCCTTTCCCCTACATGATTTATTTTGGAAAGGTGAGTGACGCTAACGCTAGGCGTCTGGCCCCCGACCAACAAAGAGAGAGACAGACATTCTATGCTATAAAGATTTCTATTTTTTTCCAAGCGAATCGATCTGTGTCACATAAAATGTAATGACCATCTCTTTCTGTGCCACGGGGGACCCCCCCCCCAGTTGCATCAGTTCTAAGGGTCTGTGGGTGTCTAGACGTCTCCTGAGATAATCAAGGACTCGGAGAGAGAGAGAGGCACCTCTTACACAAGCTCGCCCGCTCACTCTTTCAAGTCCTCGTATCTCTGTTCCGCTCCTCAGCCCTACTTCAAAGACCCGGATTAACCAGCAGGCTATCCTCTCATCCGTCTCTCTCGCTTCAGACTGTCATCTCTGTTTCTGTGTGTGTGTGTGTGTGTGTGTGTGTGTGTGTGTGTGTGTGTGTGTGTGTGTGTGTGTGTGTGTGTGTGTGTGTGTGTGTGTGTGTGTCTCTCTCTCTCTCTCTCTCTCTCTCGCTGCAGACTGTCATCATATCCTTCAGGTGCTGCTGAGACAGAGCAGCTACACGTCAGTGTTGATGTCTCGAGCAGTGTACCGTCGACGTCCTCGTTAATCCTCCGGCCAAGCTACGGTACACTCGTATATAACGTCAGGTCCCGTCCTAGTGTCAGGTCATTGTCAGTGGCTAAGAAAGACGACTCCCCACAACTCCGCTGAAAATGATGAAGATTGTTCACTAAATCCAGTTCCACGCCAGATTCTCCTCCACATCACAAAATCTACTATATCCTCTTTTATTTGTAAAGCTTTTCTCGGTGTCGTCACAGCTACGCCTTCAAAGTCCCGCACAACCCACAACTTCCACGAAGCAGAAAATGTCCAACTGTTGATCTAAGACGATCAAAGTAAAAGATGAAAGCAGCTCAGATTGAGTAAAAAAAATAATATTACTCCGCTCCTGACACTGTTGCTGAATGCTGTCTGAGGCGTAGTGAAGATGGTAGGTTAAAGAGGAGAGGAATAAATGGAGAGAAGAGAGAGAGAGACTTGTAGGAGTGCAGGTAGAGGAATAATAGTTCTTACTTATCAGATCTTGCAAGACCGGGATTCAACTCTTGGGGTCCAGCCTCTCCAATTATCGACCAATGAGTCCTGACCCCTTTGCTCCTTGCCATTATTGATTTTAATACCGTGGATGGATGTAGCCAGACTCTCTCTCTCTCTCTCTCTTCATAATTCATTGTTCTTACTCACCATTACTTAGTAATGAAAGGGGCTTCCATTACTATACATACGCGTGGATCTTCAATACATTCACCTACCTCCTTTAGTTCTGTTGCTGCTTATCATAAACTT
The DNA here is from genome assembly GCF_040958095.1 of Procambarus clarkii. Lineage (NCBI taxonomy): Eukaryota > Metazoa > Arthropoda > Malacostraca > Decapoda > Cambaridae > Procambarus > Procambarus clarkii. The sequence goes on along the minus strand of NC_091154.1, from coordinate 30,132,612 downwards.
TCTGTCACTACTATAATGTTATTCTACAGTATGTTGCATGTCTGGATCATGTCCTTTAAGGTTCCTATTTCTCCCATTGACAACAGGTAACATTCAGACTATGCAATCTAGATTTAGAAATATATTACAATGCAATGGATAAATCATCTACAAAATGGTTCAGAGAATGATGACAAAGGTCACTTGTTGCGATCATGTGGCCCACGGGACCGCTTCACTATGAGGCTTGCACTCGTGTGAGGCTTGCACTCGTGTGAGGCTTGCACTCGTGTGAGGCTTGCACTCGTGTGAGGCTTGCACTCGTGTGAGGCTTGCACTCGTGTGAGGCTTGCACTCGTGTGAGGCTTGCACTCGTGTGAGGCTTGCACTCGTGTGAGGCTTGCACTCGTGTGAGGCTTGCACTCGTGTGAGGCTTGCACTCGTGTGAGGCTTGCACTCGTGTGAGGCCGGGTGTGTGAGGCCGCAGTCACCTCACATCCCCAGTAATCCCCACGGGGGAGGGATATTAAACCTCACAGTGATTAAAGTGCCACCTCTTGGGTGGCTTAATCTTTATCAATCAATCAAAGTGGACTCTTGGCCACCCTAGAATGACGCCCTTAAAATCCCACTGTGCTTCCCGTTGTGTGTATTCTTCGATTTTGTCCCACCAGACGCCCCCTGGAGGAAAGCAAGACTAGTCAAAAGCAAAATATTTACTGTAGCAACACTAAATATGCGCCTATATGACTTTCGTTATCTATATGTCCCCTGCTGGCAATAGTCTGGCACACACGGTACAGTCACACACACATATTTACTTTTCTATAGAATCTGTCCAACACTGAAATACCACACGGCCGTCCGCCGACTTGAAGATGCTCTCATGGCACTAAGGAAGTAGACAAGTATAGTTGTCACCTTGCTCTTCCACAGTAGACTTGGTCGGCCATCCTACCTTAATCTCTGATGCACGCCTTCTCTAAAGCTAAGGCGCACTGCTATGTCTCTGATCGCTGGCCTGTGATCAAGGTATCTCCTGTGCCAGGTAAGCATTCACTGCCTGTGCCCAAACGCTATATATATGGTATTCCTACCGTCACAGCGCGCTGCTATTGCATCTCCGAGCCGCTGCAGGTTTTTTTCCCGGTAATGCGTCAATTCCCGCTCCAGCTGCATCCTCACTCAATCATGATCCGGGTCCAGCAGCCCCGCCTCCGACGACCATTCTTGTGCTGTACTGCCCCTTAGCCACAACCTGGCCCTCGAGACGACGTTTCCACCCCGCCCTACTAATATTGCAGACGAAGAGTCACAATAACGTGCCTGAAATATGTTGACCAAACCACACACTAGAAAGTGAAGAGACGACGACGTTTCGGTCCGTCCTGGACCATTCTCAAGTTGATTTTCGGACTATCCTGGACCCAGGATAGTCCGAAACGTCGTCGTCCCTTCACTTTCTAGTGTGTGGTCTGGTCAACCTACTAATATTGGTTGGTGTTGGCGTAGGTCGGCCACACCACGGGAGTCACTGCCCCTGAGGCCACGAGGTCGTTGGCGGGAATAATTCTCCTCTTTATTGTGGCCGAATGACTAACGAGACCTGAGACTTGCACCACATGATTAGAAGAGACTGAAAATGCTTAATTTACATTTTCTTGAAAAGCGAAGAAAATAGTAGGGGGGGGGACATGATTAAAGTTTTCAAATACTACGAACAGGGTGCTAAATATACCGAAACAATGGTTTCGAATTGCATAAGTTTAAGAAAAATCAGAAAAAAAGACCTGGGTAAATATTGGTTTGGAAAACAGCCGTTAACTTGTGGAACAAAAATTACTGGATAACGTAAATGATGTGGTATATCGATGAATGGTTTCAAGCGTAGGCGAGACACATGACCTGAATTTGGATGGATGTAAATAGGAGCCGTCTCTTCTGCGACAATAGACCTTCTCTAGGCTCCTTAATGCTTACGTTCCGCGGCTGAGGAAGGGAAAAGTGTGCATGATGGATTGAGGTGTTATCTCGGGGAGATAAATTGCAGTGAGGCTTAGGGATTGGGAGGGCAGAGTCTAGGGGGGAGGGGGGTGAGGATGGGGAGGTGAGGGGTGAGGATGGGGAGGAGGGTGAAGGCAAGTGGGGAAAGACTAAGAGAGAGAGAGAGAAAAAGAGAATGAGAGAGAGGGAGAGAGAGAGAGAGAGGAAGAGAGGGAGAGGAAGAGAGAGGGAGTATGTGAGAAGGAGAGGGAGAGTGTGAGAGGGAGAGTGTGGGAGGGAGAGTGTGGGAGGGAGGGGATCCACAATATAATACTTTTTAGTCGGAGGAGTTTTTCATGTTGAAATGGACTTAAAGCGAGCGTTTATTGTCGCATAACCTCCAGTGTGTAGCTGGCACCCCCCCCCTGCGGAGGTGGGTGTAGGTGGCACTCCCGAGCAGGTGGGTGTAGGTGGCACTCCCGGGCAGGTGGGTGTAGGTGGCACTCCCGGGCAGGTGGGTGGTGTAGGTGGCACTCCCAGGGAGGTGGGTGGTGTAGGTGGCACTTCCAAGGAGGAGGGTGTAGGTGGCACTCCCAGTTAGGTGGGTGGTGTAGGTGGCACTTCAGAAGCACCAATCCACTCATATACTAAGTTAGCCAACTTATCAGTGTAGTAGATATAATATTGAGATACTTATGTAGTAGATATAATAGAGGAAAAATAGATTGGTTAGCAAAGCGGGGTCCAAGAGCTAATAGCCCAATTCTGCAGTCACAAATAATAAATACAAATAATAAAAAATACACACACACACTTCCTGTATCATAACTCCAGGTATTATAATTAAGATCTAAAAAAAGAAACATTGATAAAATTAATAAAACAAAAATTTAATATATTAATTAAAATTGAACACCGAACCCTTGCCAAAAGTAATTAAGAAAAAGTCCGCATCTATACGTAAACATCAGCATCATAATACAAAGACATGTCAGCCACGTGGTGAATCTCGCTTCTGTATGTATATACACCGTGGTCGTGTATTTCCTGACCTTGGTTAAGGATTAAAATATACTTCCTGGGTGCGCTATTGTTGTGGTCTATTGTTGATGTCTATTGATGTGGCTTTAATGCACCTTCAGCGATTGAAAGGCTTTTGGGCCCAACACTAATCTAAATAACAATGTTTGCAGTGACTTTTCACAGTGAAATATAATCCGATATAGCACTGTCGGGGCATTAAGCTGGAAGGTGCACACACACACACACTCAGACACGCACACACACACACACACACACACACACACACACACACACACACACACACACACACACACACACAAACGGTGCTGGTACAGTAGAATGGAACAATATCACGTGTAGCAGAAAATTGTGATGTCAACATTTAAAGTTTGTATCTTCCGGCAGCAGTGACCATAAGATGGAATCTCCTCAAACATGGTTAATTTACACATTATTCCGTTGCTTCGAATTGCAACGATTGAAATTTGCAATAACAAAATACATAATGTCAGAGTAGGCATTAAGACCCGCTTAAGTAAGGCTCCCTTCAAGAAGTTCTCAGTGTTGACTGAGATAAAATTTAAAAGATAAAAGTGAAAGATAAAAATTTAAAAGATAAAAGATAAAGATAAAAAATTTATAAAGATAAAAGTGCAAAGCATTTTGCACACACTGCAATTGCATCTTGGCTTAATGTGATACTGGAAGAGATTAGGAGAGTGGGAGATGCATGACTGAAACTGTTTCAACTGCTGAGTTGACAATGGGTTCCCGAGGTCGTGCTTCAGCTCCTGGGTCTGGTCAAGAGGGTTTTTCGTATGTTTTTTACCTTCAGTTCCCGACTTCTAACTAGAAACTTTTAACATCTTGTGAAAAGAGGGGTCAGCTGCTTCTATCAATCTTCTGCCCACTTAAACATGTTTGTTTAGAAAGTCTTGTGATGTTGCTAAGTCTTGGTCTGCAGACGCCGTCATATTTCACTGTCATCTACACATTTAGTAAATGTTTACCTCCATGTCTTGTTGAAAATCTGTTGTGTTTTGGGTCACACACATATATAATCATATATAAGGGTCATATATATATATAATCCTCTTATGGAGAGAGAGAGAGAGAGAGAGAGAGAGAGAGAGAGAGAGAGAGAGAGAGAGAGAGAGAGAGAGAGAGAGAGAGAGAGAGAGAGAGAGAGAGAGACAGAGAGAGACAGAGACACACACCCCCTGAAGACCTGTGACAATATTAGTGTTTACCCCCGACAGATGAGGTCAACTTCTGGACGATGGCAATAGTGGCCGTGGGAACTGGCTTCATCCTGACCGTGGCAGTCTCCATTTACCTCATCTGGTGAGTCTCGCTTCCCATCTTACCTTCGTCACCACCTACTTTATCCATCACATTACTACATCAAGAGAGAAACTCGCCTCTCCTCATCTGGGCCGTCGTATCGCCTTCAACACATTCTTTGGTTCCCATATTCGGTAACCCTCATAGACGTATTAGGACTTTACGATGTAGGACTTTTACGAAGTAGGACTTTATGAGGTACTTTACGAAGTCCTGTTAGGCAACCAACCGACCTTACCCTAGGATGCAACCTGCAACCGCAATCGACTTGAGAATGGTCTAGGACGGACCGATACGTCGTCGTCCCTTCACCTTCTAGTGTGTGGTCTGGTCAACATGCAACCTTATCGCTCGAGTACCTGTTTAATGGTACATTCAGGGGTCGGGCTCTATCCAGGTTGGATCGACTGGGTACCAATCCCGCACTGTTTTGTGCCACGTCTATCCAGCAATAATTGGGAAGAGCTAGTACAAGTCAATAACTAAATAGTTTATTTAGGTTTTAGAGAGAGCCACAAAACCCCTACAGGATTCATCATGGCGTCCAATACCCTTCACCAGATGCTACAAATCACGAATTACTGTAGCGCATACAAATACATAATATTGTATTCTGTAGCGCCATCTTAACGAGGCGACGAGCAATTAGGTGCCTGGGAGACGTCTATCTCCATTCATAATAGAAATAAAATAAGTAAGGATTTCAGCAAAAGGTACGCCCACACACACACACACACACACACACACACACACACACTCACGCATTTAATGTTGTTAAGTTTCTTACTCGTTCCGGCCATTTATCAAGCTGATTCGAATTATTTCATTCTTTCACTAAATTAATTATTATTCCTGGGTATTTTGACCCCAGCTGAGCTATGCCATTCCAATCCTTCTCTAAGCTAACTCAAGTCATTCCACACTATACCTCAAGTTATTCTAATTGCCTTTATTACCCAATGCAAGTCTGAATATTTTTACCAAGTCAAGTCATTATAACCATTTGCTAAGCAGAGTTAAGTCATGCTAACCTGTTACTAAGCGAGTTAGACTAATTTTTTACCTTTTTACCAAGCTAAGTCAACTCAGTTTAACATTCAGCATTTTGTCACATTTTAACTTTACACCATTTTGACAGATTTTAATCTTAAACCATTTTGCCAGATTTAAACCTTACACCATTTTGTCAATTCATTCTAACCACTTTCACCAAGCTAATGCCAGTGTCTCTTGATTTCCCCGTACAGTCAGACGAGACTGGAGAGGCCCCTGCCAGTCCGTCACCACCGGACGGTCCGACACATCAGTCATGGTCCGGACGTCTACCCCCAGTCTGGCAACCACTACCACCTCCACCACCACCACCACCCCTCTCAGCACCCCCACCTCGACGACGTGTCCACCCCCTACCCTGCCTCGCCGCATCCTCGCCTCAACGAGATGACGTCTTCCATTCACTACCTCGACCCCAACACTTCCCCACTCCACGACCTGGAGGATTAGACGTCCAACTCGGCGGCGCGTAGTGTGGTCGCCTGGGTCTCTCATAGCCCGCCTCCACAGTCTTTGAGCAGATGTCCCTCCGTCACAATCTTTGACAAGACGTTCCTTCGTCACAACCTAGACCAGACGTCTCTCCGTCACAACCTTGACCAGACGTCTCTCCGTCACAGCCTTGACCAGATGTCCCTCTGTCACAGACTTTGACCAGACGTCCCTCCACCACAACCTAGACCAGACGTCTCTCCGTCACAACCTTGACCAGACGTCTCTCCACCACAACCTTGACCAGACGTCCCTCCACCACAACCTTGACCAGACGTCCCTCCACCACAACCTTGACCAGACGTCCCTCCACCACAACCTTGACCAGACGTCCCTCCACCACAACCTTGACCAGACGTCCCTCCACCACAACCTAGACCAGACGTCTCTCCGTCACAACCTTGACCAGACGTCTCTCCACCACAACCTTGACCAGACGTCCCTCCACCACAACCTTGACCAGACGTCCCTCCACCACAACCTTGACCAGACGTCCCTCCACCACAACCTTGACCAGACGTCCCTCCACCACAACCTTGACCAGACGTCCCTCCCTCCGCAGACGACCGCGAACAACAACAACTGTGCCCGAGTGACAACAGCCGTGTGTCAGCTGTATGACAATGAAGTTAACAGTTCACGCTGTTTACCAAACATATAAATTATCGTTTAACAATATTATATTCCTATTTTATAAATGTATTAATGCCCATCTATAATAATACGTTCCTGTGCTCTGTTAGACCATTAACATAGACAAAATGATCCCGTTTAACTCCATTACCTTTCCTCAATACCAATTGTTTTCCTTGACGTGGGCTGGCTCCTATCCTGAGATTCACCACTTACGCAACCCCTAACGAAACCTGTACATCTTTCTTCAATCCCAGCGACTTTGTTTACATTAATTCAATAGTTTACGAGGGCCGAAGCGCTAAGACGTTGTTCACAACAATTACAACCTTGAGTTGCGACGTTTAGAATTTCGTAAGATGTTTAATAACTGTAAGCAAGGGCGATATGGTTAAGGAAAGATGTACAGGTTTCGTTTGTTTTTGGGTAAATGTTAGACGAGGGATCTCAACTAGAGTGTCTGGTCCTCTCCAGCGCCTGCGAGCCAGGTACAGGAGACAGGTACAGCAGCCAGGTACAGGAGCCAGGTACAGGTTCCAGGTACAGGTTCCAGGTACTGCACACTCCTTCACTTTCCAACCACTTGGGCTGGACGGTAGAGCGACGGTCTCGCTTCTTGCAGGTCGACGTTCAATCCCCCGAGCGTCTACAAGTGGTTGGGCACCATTCCTTTCCCTCCGTCCCATCCTAAATCCTTATCCTGATCCCTTCCCAGTGCTATATAGTCGTAGTGGCTTGGCGCTTTCCCCTGATAGTTCCATTACCTACCTTCGCTTTCTTAGTATCGTGACTTAAGACTTTGTGGTTGTTCACAAGCCCCGTGAGCCCTCAGTGCTGTCTGTCCTCGTTACAAGTTCGTTAACCTCCACAAGCTCAGTATTCAGTGTCGTTCACTGTCAGTGCGCGCGCGCGCACACACACGCACACACACACACACACACACACACACACACACACATAGAGTAGTAGATAAATGGAATGCATTAGGAAGTGATGTGGTGGAGGTTGACTCCATACACAGCTTCAAGTGTAGATATGATAGAGCCCAGTAGGGTCAGGAACCTGTTGTGGGAACCGACCTGTGAGATTTATATTTATTTAATTTATATGAATTTATATTTACGTTAATTTATATACTTCGATAGCAATTTGTATAATGATAAGTGGACTGTATTTCTGCAATAATCTCATAATCTCACAAATCGATCCTCTACACATTAGGGGGGTTTATATTTATATGTATGCAGCCAATCAAACTGCAGAATTAACTACATACATTGAAAAGGTTCCTTATCTTATTTGTACAGCAGGTATAACCAGGATGTAGACCACATTTTCCCTCTTTGAGGTAGCTTCCACGTGCTGGTAACTGATGCACAAACATGCTTCCTCGTCTTGACCTGTTAAAAGGGCGCTAGCTGTGAAGCCAGAAACCTAGTATATGACAGGTATTTCAGAGAAACATTGTACATGGAACAATAAAGACCTGGCTTAATTACCTTTAGTATGAGGCGATTTCGCGTTCTAACCGGCTAACCCTACCCAATGACATTAATGGCCACTAATGATAGATAATGGGTTTCGGAAAGAACACTTAACTTGAATTTGTAGACAGCGTGTTGACAATGGTACACTTTTAGTTTCCATAACACTACGTCCAAGTAAATTTAACAGGAGCCGAATTTGCTCCCGTGTGAGCCTCTGGTCTCAATATAAACAATGGCTGTTTAACACTCCATACTATTGACGTTACTGGCCGACATTGTCCAGATATGATAGGAGCCGAATTTGCTCCACACGTCTCGGAGGTGACACAACAATGGCTGCCCCCTTCCTCACTCTCACGCCTGGCTTACATTGTCCACATGTCAGAAAGTGATAGAAGGGTCACATTTACTCTACTTTAATATTGATAATTAAGTTAATTTATATAAGATGTTTTTATGATGGTAAAGTCCAAAGACTAATGTATTTAAGAATAATTCCCACCATAATAGGTGGTGAATTATAATAGTATGTGGTGATGATATCCCGTTTTCTTTAGACGGTAATTCCACTACAAGTTACGTTTTCTATAGGTTACTTGTTGGTAATACAGCAGCACTTATTATCTGTCTGTATATTATTAAATGGTGTCGGATTTTCCGACACCTGTACAGTAGTTGATTGACAGTTGAGAGGCGGGACCAAAGAGCCAGAGCTCAACCCCCTGCAAGCACAATTTGGTAAGTACACACACACACACACACACACACACACACACACACACATTTGCATATCAGTGTCTCCAGTGTTTTTAGGCGTGAGTGTGTGGGTGTTCAACGCTCACTCAATAACTCTAACAGGGCTGTAGACGAGAACATAGTGTGCCAAAGCTACCATGTTATTAATGTCATTAGGTGTTACAGCCTCAGGAAAGGCAAACGAGTTCCTCAAACAACTCACCTCAGAGAAGACAGAAGACTCAGAGAAGACTCTTGAAGACTCATTTCAGAGAAGACAATAGCTCAGGTGGCTACAGAGTAACTTAGCTCTGTAACTTGGTAACTTCCTTAAATTAATTGCAAAACAGTTCAATCGGCAATCAGTTCGGCACTCAGAGAGAGAGAGAGAGAGAGAGAGAGAGAGAGAGAGAGAGAGAGAGAGAGAGAGAGAGAGAGAGAGAGAGAGAGTGTGAGAGAGAACAACTTAACTGTCAAACTGTCAAAAATTAAACTAGCCTGTGGTTGAGTTCACCTAAGATGCCAACACCCGTCTAGACTGCTCTAGTAGAACAGGCGAAGAACTTTCATATTGCACAAATATATATAAGGCCCAAAAAAGTCATGTAGGCAAACAAATAATCGCACATCAGTCATGTTGCTTATAAAATTATATTATATATATATATATATATATATATATATATATATATATATATATATATATATATATATATATATATGACAAGCGCTGAGATGACGCTGAAGTACGGGACGCTGTTTAAACAAAAGCCGAACCCTTTGTTTAAACAGAAGCCGAACCGTATGCCATGGTAGTTTCATGAAACAATAGGCAGCTTTATTTTTGTATCCCCGTGTACAACCCGCCCCCATTGGTACCCCCTTCCCCCACCAGTTGCATCGAGCTTTTGTCAATAAACATTATACATTCATGTGTTTTTGTTTACCTGTGTTAACTGATATTAGTTCATTGATTTGTAATGTGTAAAAACTGTCTTAAATCCCACATTACAAGCAGAGAGAGAGAGAGAGAGAGAGAGAGAGAGAGAGAGAGAGAGAGAGAGAGAGAGAGAGAGAGAGAGAGAGAGAGAGAGAGAGAGAGAGAGAGAGGTAGAGAGAGTTTACGTAATTCATCATTTAGGTATACGTAACCTAGACGACGACCATGAATGGAAGAGTTGCCATGACAACAGCGACACTATGATGCTGGCAAGTTGTCGTCGATGCTCTCTCTGTCACCGACGCATCTCTTGTACATGCTGATGCTGGAATTAGAACGATGACTTCTGGCTCCTTCAATCGCCATATACGCAAGCACTCGAATGTCAAAATAAAAACGTACGGTCAATAAAAAACGGACCACACTTAGATTGAAGAGCGGAAATTAAGTGAAATTAAAATTGAAAGCAAAAAAATCAATGGGGAAGTCAAATACATGTAGTAGACATCCATCAGTTTCAGGAGACTATGGAGTCCCACTACATGGATTTGACTTCCCATTGATGATTGTATTATACATACAGACAACATGGTGGACAAATTCCCACGGAGTGAGACACATGTCTGTATACACCCGCTGTAATATTTCATACCCACGTGTACGAAAAGACCGCTCTGAGACAAACGTGAGAGTCACCCAATTGGATCTGGGATTAGTAAAGTGATTATCAAGAGAACTAAGCCATTAAGACTGTAACGCACTAGGAGGGGATACGAGGATAAGGAGTTAGGATAGGACGGAGGAAAAGAATGGTGCCCAACCATTTTGGACGGTCGGGGGGGGATTGAAATAGCCAACCTGCAAGTAGCGAAACCGTTGCTCTACCATCCAGTCCAAGTGGTAAGACCATGTGGGATTAAATGAACAAGTATTCACCCAGAAATAAAATAAGCTGTTCATAAGTAAATTAAAGTCATAAGTATTAGCAGTGAACATTATAATATTTGTCAGATCAATTCATTCCTGGTAAGCCCTGGAGGCCACACAGAGGCAGGAGATCCAGACGCCACCTCAGAATGACGTGAGCAAAGATGCACAGGTTTCGTGGGCCAAACATAAGCCGGAAAGCCGGACTAATATCGTAATCCGGCCAGGCTACAGTTCTTCAAAAACCATTAACAACTATAAACGCAAACCAGCAGAGCTTCAGTTTCTGGGCCCCAGCCTTCTAAAATACTCAAATGGAAATTGTCCTACACTGAAGGAAAATTCCTTCATAGAATTACCCGCCAACTGGGAAGCTCCTGGTAACAAGCCGTAAGACTTGCTGCAAGACTTCAGGTAATTCGCTTCAACAACTCTGATCAGAGGAGTCGAACTAAGTTGTATACAAAGGATTTCGTGGAGAAGTTTCTATCCCATAGTATCTGAGCGAGACGAAGGCTCCGTGCTGGCGGCCTCTGAGCAAGAGGAAGAGGCAAAGGAAAAGAACGAAAAGAGTAAATGAGAATAAGATGGGGAGAGAAGAATGAGAGAGATGGACAAGAAGAAGAAGGAAGAGAGACGGGGGAAAGAAAGGCAGTAATGGGGGAAAAACCAATTACAGAAGACAACCTACTCGGTTATGTCTAAGTTATCTGGTAAAATAATAGGATAAGAGTATTTGTGTATTGTCTATTCTGCACGAAGTTCTATTTGTATAGAAGAACAATATATCAAAGTTGATCCTTCTCCCCAAGCTTATACTACTGCCAAGATTAAGCTCTGTTAAATCTCTAGAAATTTGCTTTACCTGCTGATGTAGACCTGACCAAATGTTAACTGACTCAGCAAACAACACACACACACACACACACACACACACACACACACACACACACACACACACACACACACACACACACACACCATGTATCACTGTGTGATGAAACTGTGATCAAATTAAGGATTTCAGAGAACTATCACCAATATTCAAGAAACGTTATTTAATTCTAAATGTCCAACCAGAAATCTCTGCCAAGTATTCCAAGTTTACCCATTTGTGGGTAGTATATACACGTGATGGAATCCTTCCCCATTGCTGCCCACTGGATGGGTATGGGTAGCAGTTAATATATATATATATATATATATATATATATATATATATATATATATATATATATATATATTATATATATATATATATATATATATATATATATATATATATATATATATATATACACAACTTGCTCACCGCAAATGTAAACTGTCTAAGCAAACTGTTTAATTTAGAGTGCACTGTACCTTAACTCCTCATTCTGCGACACTCAAAATCTTTCCACCATCCACCCTGAGGATAGTTATGGGCCGACAGTGCACCAGTTAGGGCTAGACTTGATGGTGTTTTCGCTTCTTGAGGTCACGGGGATATTAGTTTGATAGAATGTTGATGCACAATGTTAAGCTCTGGAATTGACTCATCAGTGTTTCAAATTGCTTAGTTAAACGAGATTTAGGAATTGGTTCTCGAGCTCATTATGTACCCCTTCCTCCTGAGGTTCCCCTAACGTCAAGAAAACGGTCTAGTTAAACTGTTCTTATCCTTAACCAACCAGAGGACCCAAAACAGAAAACGGGACAGTACGTCACTTTCGCGAGCCTCTTCCATTTTATAGTACGACAATGTTTGACCTTAAGTAACGCATACGAGCGAAAACCTGTCCTTCTCCTTTGTAGGAAGAGGACAGGTTGCCTATAATCGAGCCTTCTCCACTACCAACACTATATCGTCGCCACCACCATCTTCAATCCCATGGTTTCTGAATAAAGCTGCAGGAATTTAATTTTACTCAATAATTAACTAGAGTGTTGCAACATGACACTACAGGCAGGAGAGCTACCGGAAATTTGATCAAAATAAGCCAATTGCAATTCTACTTTAGAAGAAAAGAGAACAGGAATGTAACACGATCATATAGACCAGTGACACAAACTGGCGCTCCTTGGAAATGAAGGAATTCATCACCGGAAAAAAAGAACTGTAGAATATTTGGAGAGAGAAAATTGTGTTACCAGGTGTGTCACTGTTTGTCAGAGAGAGGGGGAGAAATGAATTCTTAACTTGATTGAATTCAGTGTCAGGGGGGTTACAAAAACAAGATAAGAGAATGAAGGATTGGAAAATGATCTTCCTAGCCTACCAGAACGCTCTTCCTAGCCTACCAGAAAGCTCTTCCTAGACTACCAGAAAGCTCTTCCTAGACTACCAGAAAGCTCTTCCTAGCCTACCAGAAAGCTTTTGATACAGTCTCTCGCAAAAGACACACAAGCTGGAGAGACAAGCAGGGATAACAGTAAAATTCACTGGACAGGGTACTGGAGTACCTGACGGGTAGGAAACAAAGAGTCAGGGGTCAGGGATTATATGTAAGAGTGGGAATGAGTGTTCCAGAGGGCTCTGTACTAGGACCATTGTTCTTTCTAATTTATGTAAATGACCAACCACAGGAAGTGTTCTCGTACATGTTAATATTTGTCGCGTTAATGCGGAAAGTAAGAACTGAAGTGGACTGTAGGATACTGCAAGAAATCTTTAACTATCTTCAAGGGTAGGCAAACCAATGGTTGTTAGAATTCAATCCAAATAAGTGTAATGAAAATGGGCAAGCGATACGCGTGACCTGTAACTACACCATAAGGAGGAAGGCAATTACAAGAAAGCCCACGAGAAGACGACGTTGTTGGAGTAGACAATCACAACACCAGAAGCTCATGTAAACAGGATAACATCAGCAGCATATGCGAAGTTAAACAAAAACATTATTTTCAGAATCTAAAATATTAAGACCGCGGACTAAACACTCCTCGAAGCAGCATATTACCGAACCAACAAGAGTAAGAGGAGAGGACCCACCAGCAACACTGCCTGCTTGTTCACCCCACAATGTGGCACATCAGAGTATGTGCAGTATATCAGTATATACCCATTAGTATATATATCAGAGCACATCTGATTCGAGAGAATCAGATGTGCTCTGATTCTATATACTGATGAGTATATAGAGCTGGACGTATTCTATCTTGACGTATTCTGTCAAGCTCTCATCAGTATGAGAGCTTGACGCCTTCCAGAGCTTGCCACTACTGCATCATCCCACGAGACAGTGTCTTAGGACCGCTACTGGTCCGAATTGAAGTGAATGATCAACTTGAAGGAGTGAAGTAGTTCATGCCAATGTTTGTAGACGACGCAAAGCTAATGAGGAAAGTAAAACAAAACAAAACAGAGGAGTGCAGAAAGTCGCAAGAAAACCTTCAAACTCTAGGAGTTGGCTAGCACAAGGATGCTAGAATTCAATCCAAACAAATGTAAAGTAATGCAGAGGATAATGGGAGAAAGAAGACCAGGAGGTATCTTCACCATAAGGGATGGGGGGGGGGGGGGAGGCAGTTACAGGAATCGGAGAGAAAAAATGTATTGAAAGTGGATAAAATACCATCATTAACACAAGAGTCGCACACAAGCAGGATATCATACGGGCTCACCATAGCCCGTGCTACGTGGAATTTTTTATTCCGGATAGCAAATCTTAAAAAACAACAACAACAGCAGGATAACATCGGCGGATTATGTAATGCTGGACAAAATTGTAACGTGCTTCAGAACCTAAATAAGGACCGTTTCAAGGTAACCTACACAACCCTGGTTAGACAAACACTGGAGTATGCAGCACCGGCCTGGAATCCGCTTCTTGTGAATCATAAAACCCCCCCATTTTTTTTTACAAAGGTTTGCAACATTATTAGTGTCAAAGCTAAAAAGGTTAAGCTATGAAGATATATTAAGGGAACTGGACATCACAGCTCAGGAGGAGAGAAGAGGGAATATGATCTCAATATACAAGATATACCGGGGAGATATGATCACAACACACTAGATACTAAAGGGGGGGGGGGATAGACAAGATAAACAAGGATAGTCTCTTTAGACTGTGAGAAAAGTAGGACGAGAGGTTATAAGTACAGAAGTTGGAATAGCAAGCCAAGTCGAAATGTAAGGAAATACTCGCTGACCGCCGGTACAAGGTACAAGTGGAATGCACTGAAAGAAGAAGCTGTGAAAGCCACTTCTATCCTCAACGTTCAGGCCATTTTCAACAAAGAATTCGAACGTCAGAACATCAATATGCATGGTTCAACAAGACTAGCAGGCGGGGGCATACCATGCTAGACCTCAACCCCCGTAATCACTAATAAGTATTGATAGACAAATATCACTACCACAACCCCTAACAACTTCCCCCCCTCACCACAACCCCAACAACCCCCCCCCCTTAACAGTTCTCAGCCTCCACACATAGTTTACTTTTTAAAAATCAAATTTTCTCAAGTGTTTATCCTTCTCGGCGCTGTGAGAGGCCCTTCCGCCTTTCTTAAGCAAGAAAAACAAAATGGCTGGAGACCTGCTTTACAAATATTCAACAATGGGAGGGAGGGAGGGACGAAATTATTAGGGTAAAGCGCCAAGTCATTACTATTATATAGCCCTTGGAAGTGGTCAGGATAAGTATTTGGGATGTGACGGGGAGGAAGGAATGTGCCCAACCACTTGTGTACAGTCGGGGATTGAACGCCGACCTGTATGACCACCAGTAGCACCACCACAAGCACTACTACCACCACAAAGGGAATTAAATTTTCCAATCTCACTTGTTCTACATTTACTCGTTCTACGAGGATATCCGTTCGTGAATCCAGATTCACAAACGGATAGACTCGTCAACAGTATTCCCGTTCGTACACCGTACGAAATGCTTAAGATATAATAAATCAAACTGAAATAATATATTTTTTCTTTAATTCGTCACCTCAAAACTCTCTGACATGACCCAGAGCGATCACCTCAACCCTCTCATCTCTGCTGCCACGACAAACAACTTAAACTGAGGCACAGATTTATTAAACCTTTAATATCCAAAGTGGCATCTCTCTCTCTGTAACCACTTATCAACCAACATAGTCTCGCTTATCCCCTCTAAGATTTGCATATCTTTTAGACGCTCTAAAAGGCCGTCGCCCTCCACATTAGCCGATGCCTCTAAATTTCCCTTTCAACCCGGCTTTCTCCAACAGTGTATATACCTGTTGGGCCCCCCAGCCCGCGGAGGGGTGCTAAGCTGGTCCTCCAGCTCGCGGAGGGGTGCTAAGCTGGTCCCCCAGCTCGCAAAGGGGTGCTAAGCTGTCCCCCAGCTTGCAGAGGGGTGCTAAGCTGGTCCCCCAGCCTGCAGAGGGGTGCTAAGCGGGTCCCCCCAGCTCGCGGAGAGGGGGGGTTGCCGAGGTCACCTTAGTTTTCAATTCGATTTAAATTTTACCTCTTCTCAGAAAAAACAAATTCCTTTACCTTGTGCTCAAACGCAATTTCTCTTCGACGGCATCTGCGAGCCTCCACCGGGAAAAAACACATAAAATATTATCACGCAAAGAAGGTTCAAGAGGAGAAGAGGGAGGAGCAGTTAGCAGAGGAGCAGTTAGTAGAGGAGCAGTTAGCAGAGGAGCAGTTAGCTGAGGAGCAGTTAGTAGAGGGGCACTTAGCAGAGGAGCAGTTAGCTGAGGAGCAGTTAGCTGAGGAGCAGTTAGCTGAGGAGCAGTTAGCTGAGGAGCAGTTAGTAGAGGGGCAGGTAGCAGAGGAGCCTTCCTGCTAACACAGAATTTAACCTCAATTCGATTCTTCATTTAGAAACATGAAGAACAGAGTTAGAAAAAATTTCCTCAAAATACAGAAGGAATATATCTTTATTTACTTCAGAAAAAAATATATTTAGAAGCTTTGTTCTTAATTGAGTTATGCAATTACTACAGATGTGGCGGGAGTGAACAGGTGTGGCGGGAGTGAACAGGTGTGGCGGGAGTGAACAGGTGTGGCGGGAGTGAACAGGTGTGGCGGGAGTGAACAGGTGTGGCGGGAGTGAACAGGTGTGCAGATTAAAAAAAAAAAACTAAATTTACGTATGAAAATATTAAAGACAGACGCCTAAAGAAAGCCATTTTTTTAACATTTAATTATGTTCCTCAACTGTGCTCCTGCTGCTGTGCTACGATTTACGCCACACACAAACACGACCACTACCACCACCACAAACACGACCACTAGCACCACCACAAACACTAGCACCGCCACACATCAACACAAACGCTCCCAGAACCCAGGCACCTTAGCAACCATTTATTTCCAAAATATTTCCCCACTGCGAGAAACAGACCGAGTCCTTGAGACACCATACACCACTTTTTATTATAATTAATTATCGGATAATCTAATTTGATTTACAAAATAACACACAAGTAAATTTTCCAAGAAAAATCTTACGGTTACGATTTAAGGCGTCCCCCCTAAGAATTCTCAATGTCAAGAAACTGTCGAGCCCTATTCCTAACCAGAGGACCCAACAACGGACAATTAACGGGACAGTACGTCAATTTCGCGAGCCGCTGCTATTTTCTAATACAATTATTTTGACCTTAAGTGGAGTATACGTCAAAATGTGACGTTCTATCAGGAGGAGGGGTTGTGTTCTTAAGCACAGGCCATGGTAATACATCACCTACGGTGTTTCCTAAAGCCCATGGTGAACACGATCCCGGGAACCATCTCGCTGACCTTTCAAAGGAAAATTTTTTTCCTGAAGGAAGCTCTTGTAATTATCAGCAGAAACTTTTTTATTTTTCTGAAGATGTGTGCGACAAAGATGAAGAAGAGCTGTCACCATTATAAGAGAGCGAAGGATGGTACGATTATTCATGCTGTCTATGATGAGGGGGGAAGAGAGAGAGAGAGAGAGAGAGAGAGAGAGAGAGAGAGAGAGAGAGAGAGAGAGAGAGAGAGAGAGAGAGAGAGAGAGAGAAGAGGAGGAGTTCTTGCCTTTAAAATTTTAAATTTTCAAATTCTTTTGAAGCGGACGATAGCAGAATTTTTATTTCATATAAATGCTCTTGGTCTTTAGCCAGGATCTTGACACAGTTCCACACGAGAGATTACTTTGGGAAGATCGCAGCCAAAGGCAACGTATTAAAATGAATTTCAACGTTGCTACATAACAGAATATGGAGATTAACGAGAACAAATAATAACAATGAGGAGCCTTAACAACGAGTCAAAGGTCCGAGAGTTCTATTTTGGTCTTTTATTGGCAATAGAATATACGAACGATCTTCCTTTTGGAGTAACAAGCAATGCTTGTCAGTTTAACGATACAACAATAGTTGGCATTTAGGAGTCAAGGTTAGACACTACACAGCTCACGTCGACCTTAATAAACTACAGATGCAATTTAATGAACAAAACTAGAATTTTATGAATTCAGGAAAAGAATGCAACACTTAGCCTAAGAGCTCACTGATATCTATATTGTTCAAGTGCGAAAGGGTCCTGCGAGTAATGATTAGCCAAGATAACACTATACTGCTATACTCAATAAAGCCAAAAGAGTTGCGTGTTATCATTTCTAGAAGTGTTATCAATAAGAGCAGGAATGTTATCCTACCAGGAGCTCCTACCTGGAGCTAGCAACACTTCACTAAGCTAGATTTGGTCACCAAAGGAGGGCGGAAATCCCCTAACCTACTCTATCCTTTTGGGATATATTTTATCTCGGTAAAATTTTTGTAGCTTAATCTGTTCACTTAATCTCTTAATCTATCCGGTATGAAAATAAGCTCCCTACAACATTCAGCGGGGAACGATAAGCTAATTCCTTGGAATTAGCAATCTTTCTTTTCCTACTAAAACAGATTAAAAACGCCGAAGCTGTTCTCCCCTGAAAGGTGTATAGCTCGAGAAGATATGATAGAGGTATTAACTAGCAACAACGGATAGAAATTAAAATAATTTAGACTTAAAAGATTTAATGGAAACATTGGTTTAGAAATAGAGAGGGACAGCCTGCCAAGAACACCACAAAAGCAGACACCTTTATTAGATTTAGAAGTAATTTAGAGAGGTACGTGACAACAAATTTAGGTGTGAAATGGACCTGTCGCAAATGAGTCCAGTTTGATTCACCAACATATTAGACGCCAAGGCATAAAGTTAAAAAAAAATATAAAAAAGCCTCCTCCTCCGACTTGATAATGGTCCAGGATGGACCGAAACGTCGTCGTCTCTTCAATTTCTAGTGTGTGGTCTGGTCAACTAGGCTCCTCTATTTCTAGTGTGTGGTCTGGTCAACTAGGCTCCTCTATTTCTAGTGTGTGGTCTGGTCAACTAGGCTCCTCTATTTCTAGTGTGTGGTTTGGTCAACTAGGCTCCTCTATTTCTAGTGTGTGGTTTGGTCAACAAGCCTCCTCTATTTCTCTAGTGATAATACAAAACGTGGCAGAACCCTTGATAGGAGCTAATCAAACCATAGATAATATCACATGCCAATAATGATCTAGACTAAACTCTAAAGTTATCACCACCAACAACTATATCACCGTTACTACCACACATAATCCAACCTACTATTTCCACCAAAACTAGTCACCAGCAGTTAGTAACGGAGCTGGTGGAAACTAGTTACTATCAACAACCACCATCACCCCCCAACAGCCACTACAACAGCAACCAACGCATCACAACCACCACCACCACCTGCACCACCCACCAAAGGCAGGTCGGCCACGCGCCATCTCTCCCTTGGGCCACAACAATGGCGCATCACAATGGAGCGAGTTTTTCCTGTTACTCCTCCCCGGCGAGCTGGCTGGCTCTCCCACTCATTACTCTCCCTCTCACACAACCATTGGTGGGGGAAAAGTTGGTCATGAACCTCTCTTGCTTTTGCCTCTTCGTTGACGTAAAGTTCTCACTATTTCGTGTATTTATTTCAAGGTTACATTTTGGCGAACAATAAATCAGGTGACGTGAAGGAGTTCAGCAAGGCCCTCTCCAACAGGACACTCTCGCGTTAGAAATGAAAACAATAAAATCACATGAAAACCATAAAATTAAATCATTAATTTGCAACAAAATAGAAGAGGGCAATCCTGCGTGTCCAAAGTTATTACCAGAAGAACCATTAACTACACACAGAAATTGGCATAGCTCGAGTGCATGGGGAAATTGTGTAAAATCTTGGTTTGTGTCTCGGAGAGGCTGCAGGATCCAAGTAAATTCAGTAGAATTTCTGGTTAAAATTCTTATATGTCGTAGCTCAGTCGATTAAGGCAGTGCCTGGGATGCTCTCGGACGCAGGTTCGAATCCTCGTCACGGCCTTTGTGGATTTGTTCATTTAACCATTAACTACTCCAGAGTCTAATGGTAACTATATACCCACCGTTTTTCCCATTGGGATCAGGCGGGTCTTCATGGGCCAAAGACCCCCAGCGCATCAAACAAATACTAGAACTAGCACCTGAAGATGTCACACAGAGCCTAGAACTGAAATCACAAGATTCTCTATCAGATGCCTAGTTGGCAACGTCTGAGGTCATCAGGCTTCTCTTTCTTGGTGCAATTCCCACTTTCCCTTCGTGTTCTAAGTTCAAGTACGTTTATTGAGACTATAAAATACATCTCAAAGGGCTAGAGTAGCTTAGGCTATTTCTAACCCTCCTTCGTGTTCCAACAAAGAAGGCTGGGAGACATAAGGCCCGTTTCCATTGACAACATCTTTCGATGCCTCATGGCTTAGGTTGCTACGAGATCTATCAGTCAGGAAGTGGCACCCATGCTCAAACCTAATCAATTTCGGATATTTGTAAACCCATCTGGTTTACAAATAATCAGTCAAAAGAGGGAGAAACACGTTCACATCACGATCTGCGGGCGTGACGCCAGTCCAAAGCGAGTGTGACGCCAGTCCAAAGTGGGTGTGACGCCAGTCCAAAGTGGGTGTGACGCCAGTCCAAAGTGGGTGTGACGCCAGTCCAAAGTGGGCGTGACGCCAGTCCAAAGTGGGCGTGACACCGGTCCAAAGCGAGTGTGACGCCAGTCCAAAGTGGGTGTGACGCCAGTCCAAAGTGGGTGTGACGCCAGTCCAAAGTGGGTGTGACGCCAGTCCAAAGTGGGCGTGACGCCAGTCCAAAGCGAGTGTGACGCCAGTCCAAAGTGGGTGTGACGCCAGTCCAAAGTGGGTGTGACGCCAGTCCAAAGTGGGTGTGACGCCAGTCCAAAGTGGGCGTGACGCCAGTCCAAAGTGGGCGTGACACCAGTCCAAAGAATAATAATCAGTAGACTGGCTGCTCCGGAGGCTGCCCTGCGAGAGGGTGGCTAGTTGCTCTTCCAGTCAGAAAATTGGTAAATTTCGCGTTAATATTAACTTTATACAAGAAAATCAGTGACCCGGCCTTAATTACACACAGGCACACACAGGGCGCTGATGGCTGGGTGGAAGGGAGCTGGTGGCTGAGTGGACAACGCGCTGGATACGTAGTCTAGTGGTCCGGGGTTCGATTTCCGGTGCCAGCGGAAACAAAAGTGGGCAGAGTTTCTTTCACCCTGTTGCCCCTGTTACCTAGCAGTAAATAGATATCTGGGAGTTAGACAGCTGTTCAACTGTTACGAGCTGCTTCCTGTGCGTGTGTGTGTGTGTCTGTGTGAGAAAAAAAATTAGTAGTAGTTAGTAACAGTTCATTGAGTGACAGTTTAGAGGCGAGCCGAAAGAGCAGAGCTTAACCCCCTTAAGCACAACTAGGTGAAGACAAAAAAGTACACTGGGTTATGAAAGTACCCATGTTGGTGATTCATGTTATATTCACGTTTCGGGCAGGTCTGAAAACTAAAATAATTTACCATGACATCAAAATTAGAAGGAAAAATAATCAACATTGAATACAAAATAAATGTACCGATACATTTATATATAAAATATAAATACAAAAATGTGCTGATACATTTATAGGCAAAGTATAAATACATGATACATGTACCGACACATTTGTTACTATGTATCCATGATAGATATATAGTAACAAAATATAATTTCAAATTACTATATTATTATAGAGTGCTAAAATAAATTATACTGATGAAGTTGCATTTACCGATTGTAGAATACTACAGCTCGTTAGTTGCTCAAGGTGGGATACTATGATGGCGACTTTAAGCATGTCATTGCTCAACTTCTGGATAAAGCAGCGTGCTGACACCTCTGCAATATCATCTCAGGGAATTGCAACCACAGCAAAGGCAGACAAAGGTGTCAGCCACGGATTCATTATCATGATTTAATCTGCAATCCGCTGCGTAAACCATTTTTTTTTTATTAAGATATGAGGTACATCTGCATTAGTGCAGCTATCCTAGAAGGTTCCTCCGTTTTCTATGACAACAATAATGGGGTATACTGAGAATTCCTATGGCAGCGACTTTGTGTATTGTTTGTTTGTTTGTTTGTTTGTTGTGGAGTTTTTGTTTGTTGCAAGGAGATTGGTGTCGGAACTAAGGGGATAGGTCAATGGCCCTAAATTTTATAACCATAGAGGTCAGAAGAAACTATCCTCTATGGATATGATCACAACGTACAAGATACTGAAGGGGAACAGACAAGGTGGACAAGAGCAGCATCTTCAAATTTAGAGAAAACAGGATAAGAAGACACAGGTGGGAGCTGGAAACGCATATGAGCCGAAGCAATATAAGGAAATACTCTTACCCCAATACGGGTGTTCAACAAGTGGAATGTACAGTAAGTTGTCGTTGTGGAAACCACCTCCAGCCAAACACTTATGGACAAATTTGGCAAGGAATTCAAACGTCAGAATCGTTACATTTGTAACGAAAGAGGTACAACAAGGGCTGATAGGCGGGGGATAAATGAGTGAGACCTAACTCCCGTAGACACTTAACGCGTTTACACACACACACACACACACACCCACACACACACACACACACTCACACACACACAAACACACACACACACACACACACACACACACACACACACACACACACACACACACACACACACACACACACACACACTTTCTCCCATTTCTCCTTTTCCGTAGTCCCGGGTCTACCCTGTATATACATACCTGCACAAATAAGCCTCGATAAACTCAACAAGAATTAAGGAAACGACTAATTTGATCAATATTACATCTTTTCTCATAGTAATGGCGGGTGGATAAGACCAAGTCTAAATATAGACAAGATACCCACGGGGCGAGCGGGAAGTGGGTATAGGCGTCAACCTGACCTCTTACAAAGAACGTCGCTTTTCGCCCGTATACGTTACCAAAGGACAATATGTGTCTTACTAGAAAATGGAAGCGGCTCGAAAAAGTGACTTGGGCTGGACGGTAGAGCAACGGTCTAGCTTCATGCAGGTCGGCGTTCAACGACCGTCCAAGTGGTTGTGCACCATTTCTTTCCCCCCAGGGGGGTGGGGGGGAGATGGAGTGAAAGGATCAGAGGTTGCAGGAGCAGTAGGCCCAGTAGGGAGCACTCAGACGGGATGGCGATGTGGGCTTCATGACAAAGTTTGCAGTGTTAGATGTTGGCTTGTCAGTCCCTGAGGCCTTCCAAATGAGTTTCACAGACACCGCAATCAAAGTCGATTTTTGCAGGTTTACGCAGGCAATAAATAACATCAGGAACAGGACGATCAGAGATGATGGTGCCACCACAACGAGTAAACACACTCCTTCACAGCCTGGTGGGGGGAATCTTGAGGTTATCTTGAGGTTATCTTGAGATGATTTCGGGGCTTTTAGTGTCCCCGCGGCCCGGTCCTCGACCAGGCCTCCACCCCCAGGAAGCAGCCCGTGACAGCCGACTAACACCCAGGTACCTATTTTTACTGCTAGGTAACAGGGGCATAGGGTGAAAGAAACTTTGCCCATTGTTTCTCGCCGGCGCCCGGGATCGAACCCGGGACCACAGGATCACAAGTCCAGCGTGCTGTTCGCTCGGCCGACCGACCGGGAAGGGGGGTCTCTGTGGGAGAAGGCTGAGGTTGGCTTCCTCTAACGCAGCCTGGATGGCGGGGGTGACCAGCCCCTGAAGAGGAGTCGACCTCCACTGCCGTCGTTAGAGACGTCGATCAGTTCAACGTCGGCGATTCCGGCGTCCAGAATCTCCGTTCCGGAAGAAGGCCCCGTCGAGTTCCCCGGAACCGGATTTGTATCGTGTGAATCCTGGTACCTGTTGACGTGTACCATAAGCAAGGTCTAAAGCCAGAGCTGAGGGGAGCCGCCAGCTGCTACCCTTCTCAGCAGACCACAGCAGCAATGGAAGTTCCATCACTCATTGTGCAGTTACAGCGCCGCTCCGGTGCCGGGTAACCCCCACTACGGGCTCTCCATAGCCCGTGCTACTTGCAACTTGTTGTTCCGAGGAGCTGAATCTTAAACAGCAACAACGATCTCAGTTTGGCTCGCCTCTTGGCTCTCCAAAGAAGGGTGGATATGTGAGCTGCCGGGCGTGACGCAGGGTGGGGTGAGGAGGCGCAGGGTGGGGTGGGGGAGACGCAGGGTGGGGAGGGGAGACGCAGGGTGGGGTGGGGGAGACGCAGGGTGGGGGTGGGGGAGACGCAGGGTGGGGGTGGGGGAGACGCAGGGTGGGGGTGGGGGAGACGCAAGGAATTTTAACGAGAAAAGGAAAAAGTGGCTATAAAAAGAGGA